>NC_133659.1:153851136-154120129 GCF_037893015.1 Macrotis lagotis | reverse complement strand
CGAGTGTTGTCTCTCACATACTGATTGATCTTCAGGTGTCATCTAAGATTAAGATGAAAATTTCCCCTTGCAAGAGTGCTTTGATAAATCTTTCATCCTTTGCCTTATTTATGGCTTATAGTCATTCTCTTATATTTCCCTGTGTCTAGAATAGAAAACTGTTTAGGACTGAAAGGGAACATCAGAAGCCATCTGGTCTATTTCCTTCATTTTACAAAAGCCCAGAGATTAAGGAAATTTATTCAAATCATTCATCCTTGCCAAACAAAATACTTTATGTAGTAATCTATACCTGCTGCCTCTGAGTCCACCAAAACACAGTGCCAAATGATAACAGAATTGTTCCAATTATATCTTCCATCTGTATGATCTAGACCTTTCAGAATTGGGGTGCAAAAGTGCTGATACCTCTTCTTCTGACATATTACATGTAATCTCATATTGTACATAGGATTTGATACTATCCAGATTTATAGGCTATAGGGTAGAGACTGGGGGTTTATGCCTTAGGAAGTTTACTCTACTTAAAATGACTACCCCCATACCCCTTATTTCTTAGATTAGTCATTGACATAAATTAAGAATTAATCATTTATGAAAATACCATCCAATAGAAATAATCTCAGGCAAATAGGATAGTTTGATTTTTTTTCATTCATTCAATCTCTAAGTGCATTGCTAATAAGAAAGAAATCACAACATAGGTTTTGACCCAGTGAGAAGATAAGATCTCCTTAGAGATTTTACCTTCATGTTTATTGTCCACTGGAAACTTTTTAAAAAATGATATGTGATTGAAGGAAAAAATCAACTACTCTTTAAAGGAAATTTTTAGCAATTATTTTTACAAGAGTTTGAATTCCAACTTTTTCTTCCTCCTTCCCTCCTGTCTCTTCTGAAAATTGTGGGCAATTTAACATAATTAATACATGTGCTATTATAAAACATTTCCATATTAGTTTCAATTGTGGGAGAAGAAACAGATCAAAAGGGAAAAAAACTCACAAGTAAGAATAAAGTAATTGAAAAAATTATGCTTTTGATTTGTATCCAGAGTCCATCAGATGTTTATCTAGATATGGATAATATTTTCCTTCATGAGTTCTTTTATTGGGTCATTGTGTTGCTGAAAAGAGCTGAGTCATTCATAGTTGATCATCACAATGTTGCTGATATTGTGTACACTTTTTTTCTGGTTTTACTTAGTTCACTTTTCATCATTTTGTACAAGTCTTTCCAGGTTTTTCTGAAATCTGCCTATTATTTCTTTATTGTACAATAAATATTCCATTAAATTTATATACCACAGCTTGTTCAGCCATTCCCCAGTTGATGGTCATTCCCTCAATTTTCAATATTTTGCTACTACTAAAAAGGCTGCTATAAATATTTTTGCACATGTAGGTCCTTTCCCCTTTTTTTATGATCTCTTTGGGATATAGCAAGTAGAATAGCTTTAAAGATGCACATTGAATTTATTATATTCTGCATTTAAAAAGAAAAGCAATCTTTTTTTTTTAACCTGCATATTTGGAAAGACCCATTTTCTTTGTCATTTGTTGTTTAAAATTAAGTAAATAAAAATGCAGTCACAAAGTCAGGGACATTAAGCTTATTAACCAGCTTTTTCTTATTGTCAGTTTAGGTGAGATGAAGCAGCTAGGAATTTAATGTGGAGTAACCATCATTTTGGAGCATGTGCCATGACTTGAGAGTGTCAACCCAAATGGACTGAGAAGTTTTGAAGGTATAGTGGCACTATAGCATAGGGTTTTAGATTGCCCAGGGAACATTAGAGCTTAAAAGAATGAGGTGGAGAGTTTGGGGAGAGGATACTGAATAAGTGGAGAAGTATGAACAAAGGTAGGGAAGGGAGTGCCCCAATCTTTGCCATCTTTGTAATTTTTGCTTAGGACCTTAGTATCTATTGAAAAATCATGCCATATACTGCAGTTTGCATTATGTCTATTATTGCATTTCAACTTAAATTAATAGAATTCAATTTAGCAGATGTCTTAAGAAATGATATATTCCCTATCCCCAAAGATATTACTAATAGTCTAGTAGAAGATAATGCATGAATATAATTATGATACAAGTAGGAAAATGATACATATATAATTACTAAGTGAGAATGAGATCAGTAGTTAAGACATGTTTTATATATATATAAAATGAGTGATGCAGAAGGGTTCAGGGAAGATCTCAAGGAAGAGAGGAAGAGATGGTTGTTGAACTGGTCCTTGAAAGAAAAGAAGACATTAAGTAGGCAAGAGATATAGGGGCAATGCAATCCAAACTTGAAGGACTATATGTACAACTCCACAGCAGTAAGAGAGAACAGAATGAGAAAGGGGGCAGTTCACTTTTCCTGGTACAAAATATATATATAAAGTGAAATAGTAAAAAGTATAAAACAATCTAGAAAGGTAAATGTGAGAGGCTTCAAATGACAAGATAAAAATTTTATATTTATTCAGTAGGTAATAGGGAACCACCGAAGGTTTTTTGGCTTTGTTTTTGTTTTTTAGCAGGAAAGTGGAATGATCAAGATTTGTATATTAGGAAGATGACTTTGACATTGATATAAAGGATGGATCATAAAATGGAGAGAGACTGAATATGGGAACCCTGGTAGTGGCAGCAATTTGAAAGAGGGAGAAGAAGCAGGAGATATTTTGGAGGTAGACTGGAAAGGATTGGGCAACTGTTTGAATATGGTGAGAAAAGGGAGAAGGAAGAGTCAAAGATGACAAACAGTCAAACTGGAGTGACTAGGAGAATGGCATTGTCATCCACAGAAATAAGGAAGTCAGAAAGAGGTACTGATTCTGCCCCCCCCCCCCCCCCCTTAGATTTAGGGCAAGATGATGGGTTCAGATTTGTATAAATTGAATTTGAGGGATGAAGTTGGGCTGGAGTTTAAGAGAGGTCAGGATTAGAAATGCAGATTTTGGAGTTAGCTACATATAGATGATAATTGAAAGATTATCAAAAGAGACAGAGTAGAAGGGGGAAAAAAAGACACCCTTGTGAAGTCCAGACCTAAGGCCCTGGAAGAAGAGACAGGGAAGAAGACTTAATAGAAGTAGAAACCAGGTAGAAGAATAGGCTGGAAATGTCATGTCAGCTAGAACCGGTTCAAATTACACTTTGCTATTTGTTATCTATGTGACTGTGGACAAATCCCTTTAACCTTTGGTCCCAGTTTCCTCTTATGTGAACTAGATAATTTCTAAAGTCCTTTCCAATCCCAAGTCCCAAGATCCTGTCCTATGGAAACTGAGGGAGGAGCAGAAAGGGATTCCTAAACTATCCAATACTACAGAAAAGTGGGGGGGAGATAAGATCTGACAAGAAGCCACTAACTTTGAAGATTAGGAAGTCCTTGGTGGCCTTGAAGAGAGGATTTTCAACAGAGGTCAGAAGACAGATTGCAGTGGGCTGAGGTTTAAGTGGGTGGTCAGGAAGTAGAGGCAGTGAGGACTGGTTATTTCTTTTTCTAGAAGTTTAGCAGTGCAGGGGAAGAAAGAAACTTTCTAAAATAAGTTCACAGACATCCTCTATTCTTCTGATCACACCCATCTGATGATCTCAGTTGCTGTGAGATATCACCCTATCCCTCCACAGGTTCTTGCCTGATCAGTAGCCATGCAGGCAGATTATGACCTCTCAGTCTCAGTTTCCCCATCTGTATAATTGTGATACTTATATATTTAATACCAAATTCACAGGACTGCTCTAAGGAGAAAACGAGGAAATGCGTGTAAAGTATTTTGCAAAGTTTGAAGTGCCATATAAATCTTAGTGGTTATCATTACTCAAAACCCTCCCTAATCAACTTTTTCATTTTAGGGAAGGCCAGAGCTTTGCAGTTTCATTCTGTGGGGTTTCTTTTTTCTCTTCTCTTCCAGCTTATCCATAGTGGTACTTATTCTGCCTCAAGGCAGATAAAATGATTAATTAAAAAAACCAAACTCTTCTTAATATTATATGGAGATCTTGATTTACAGCCAATTTGGAGGGGACTCACTCTTGGTCCAGGTTTAAGCAAGCCTAGGTTCACATTGGTTATCCTCTGATCCAGTAGTGCCCTCTTGAGGATGATGATAATCTAGTTGGAGATGGCAAGACTGGATTATTACAGCAGATGAGACTGAAAAGGGAATCATTTGGTTTTAGCATTTCAGGTAGTTCCTGAAAACAGTTTATAAACAGGACTTATTTATGAATTTATGATCTATGAATTGTAAATTTTGAGCTGGAAGGGTTTGAAAAGACCATTGCTTAGGAATGCAGTTGCACAGACACGGTTCTGCCAACCTTAGTCCCCTCCTTTACCTATTGTGCCCCAACTGAATCTAAGAGAAGGAGCTGCCCACATCTTATACATCTTGCCCTCTGACTGGGTCATCTAAAAGGGATGTGTTAACATATATTAACGGTTCATTGGAGATTGGAGTCTACATAGTAAAACTGACCATATAACAAATCTCTCCAGAATAGGTTTATTTCGGTGAACATATTTCCCAAAGTAAAAATCTAGACATAATGCTCAAGACAAAGTATATCCTTTGGCAAAACCTCATTAAAAGTGTACTTTCTGTTTCTGAAATGAATTGTCCTACAAAATTTGGAATGGATGGTAAATGTAACAGTTTTACACAGACAAAACAATGCTACCAACAACTAATTTTTGTAGAACATTTAAAATACTGACTTATAAACACCAGTTTTGAAGATTAGAGTCTTCCTTATTTGAGTGACAAATCTTCCTTAGATGGAACTCAGTGGCTGAATACAAAACTATAGTGTCTTCTTCTGATTAGGGCCCCCTTCAATCTATTCTATATCCTATATATGGCATTAATGTACACTTATCTGCTTCATTGGAATGTAAGCTCCTTGAGGACAGAATGTTTTGTTTTTATTTTGTATCCCTTGTGTTGTTTTAGTAAATGCTTGTTGATGAATTGATTGAAGGGAGAGACAGCTCATGTCATTGATATTAAAGCTCCATTATATATTTATCTATTTTGAAAATAATTTTTATGATAATTGGTCACTTTGTTTAGATTTCTTTTAAAGGGCTAGATCATCCCCTGCCCCTCCCCATTATCATCACCATCAATCATCATCCTGGACCAGACTTGTAGAGACAACATGATGTGGTGGATAAAGTGCAGCTCTTGGAGTCACTAAGACTTAGCTTCCAGTAGAACTTCTGATACTTACTAGCTGTGAGATTCTGGGCAAATCATTTAACTTCTTTAAGGTTCAAATTCCTCATTTACAAAATGAAGATAATGTTACTTGTAGTATTAAACTCACAGGATTGTCATAAGAAGCAAATAATATGAAGAGATTTGCAAACTTAGAAGCAATTCCTCAACTCAAGATGGACCTTTGAGTTTGTACTTTGAAGGGGACATAGTAATGGTATTTCTAATTTTCCTATACTGTTGTATTTTATCTCAGCCTTGGGAATCTATCCATCCATTACTTCTCCTTAGTCTCTAATTCCTCACTTTTACCCCCTACTTTGCCCTTTCTGCTTCCTTTTTTTCTTTATGAAAATATTTTATTAATTTTTTTCTTATACCACATCTCCTTCCTTTCTAAGCAGCAGAGTCTTAGGTTCTTCTCCTTCCATCCAATTTTGCCTAAGAAAAATCAATAGGCTTATGTTAAGCTTCTAATATGTGCAGCACTAAGGATATAAAGGGAGCCAAATAATTCCTGCCCTAAAGGAGCTTTCAGTCTAATAAGGGAGACACCTAACAAACAACTATGTGTAGGTAAGATGTAAGGGGATATATTGGGGGTAGTCTCAGAGGAAAAGCATGTAAGATGAAGGAGGCCTGGGAAAGGTGGCATCTTATCAAAGGTGATAGCTTAGACTTGAAGGAAACCAGGGAAGCAGAGGCAAAGATGAGGAGAGAGAGAGAGAGAGATAGACAGAGACTTCTAGACATGCACTCAGAGACCAGGGATGGTGGGCCATGGCACTGAATTGTAGAGTCCACTGAGGAGAACATAGTGTAATAAGACTAGAAAGGTAGGAAGGGGGCCATGTCCAGGAGGGGATTTTATTTGTGATCTTGGAGGTAGCAGGGAACCACTGGAATCTAAATATGATCAGATGTGTGTTTTCAGACGGGAGGCTAGCCAATAAGCTATTGAGATAGTCCAGTCTCTACCAGGGTGATGACCACATTGGAGGATAGAAGGGTTGTGGGCCAGTGGAGATTCCCAGAAGCAGAGACTAGGGGATTCAAACATGGCTCCCAGCTTGGGAGTGAGGTGGGCCAAGAGGATAGAGTATCATCGGAGTGGTGACATTTTATCTGGACCTTGAAGAGGAGGCAGCATTGCAATAGGAAGAACTTACTACAGGAGGTTTTAGGAGGAGGCCCATTGTATAGGGAAAGACACAAGTATCAATGATCTTCAGATATGTTTGGGGAATAGTGTTTAATCAGTTTGGAGTGAAACCTGTGGGATAAAGTTGGAAAGACAGGTTTCTCCTCTTTGTTCTTTTCTATATCCTTTTTCCATTCCATCTACTGTAGTGACTGGCACACAGTAAGCAATTAAAAAATGCTTGATGAAGTTCATTCCAACAGTGCACAATTAAACATTGTGAAGGAATTTTAGGGTGTTGAGCTAGATATAATGGAAATAAGTCACAAGTAAAGCCTCACCTTATTTATTAATTTGTCATTGGTTTATATTGGTTATATTATTAACTTGGCTCATGTTTGAAGTAGTAAACAATACTCTCTTTACATACCTTGAATCCCTTTATTTAGTCTTGATTCCTAGAGTTACTTTTTGTGCATTAAGAAGACATAGCCAGGGGGCAGCTAGGTGGCACAGTGGATAGAGCACTGGCCCTGGAGTCAGGAGTACCTGAGTTCAAATGTGACCTCAGACACTTAATAATTGCCTAGCTGTGTGGCCTTGGGCAAGCCACTTAACCCCATTGCCTAGCAAAAACTAAAAAAAAAAGAAAAAAGAAAGAAGACAGAGCCAGGCAGGGCCATCTCTAGGGTATTCAAAGGCCCTAGCAAAAAAAAAATGTACAGAATTTTTGTCTATATAAACAATCTGATTAAAAAATATATTACAAAGTTCATGGGCCCATGTGAGATATACTGATTTATCATTACATATCATAAAATTAATTATAAGAAATTTAAAAACTAGATTTTAAATCTATTTTTCAAAAATAATATTTTTAATAAAGCATTTGCAATTTCAGGCCTAGTTAGGTAGTGGAGTAGCTAGAGTCCTGGGTCTGGAGTCAGGAGGAATTGAGTTCTAAAGTGAACTTAGACTATTTGAGCTATATGACCCTGGGTAAGTCTCTTATCTCTGTTTGCCTCAGTTTCTTCATCTATAAAATGAGCTAGAGAAGGACATAGCAAATCCCTCCAATATCTTTAATAAGAAAACCCCAAATGGGTGGCTAGGTGGCTCATTGGATAGAGTACTGGCCTTGGAGTCTGGAGTACCTGGGTTCAAATCCACCTCAGACACTTAATAATTACCTAGCTGTGTGGCCTTGGGCAAGCCACTTAATACCATTGCCTTGAAAAATCTAAAAAAAAAACCCCAAAACCCCAAATAGAGTCACAAATATTCAGACTATGACTGAACAACAACATTCACAATTTTTCTATATTTAAGTAATTTCTTTAAATGAGGTAGAGGATCGTTTTAAAGACCTGAATATAAAAGACTTATTTTGTTAATATTAATGTTCTCCTTTTGATAATGTATAGTAATGAACTAAGTAAATTCAGTCTGTTTCAGAACTCTCATCTAAAGCACATTTCTATTTCATTTGTATTCATATTTGGTATTTTTTTTTATCATTTCAGTAAAATGTATCAGCACAGCAAAAAAATGTACCGAAAGAGTAGGCAGGAAAATTCATATGATAAATCAATATTATAAGGTCTATATCATATTACCATGCAACCAATAATCAGTATGTTTGATAAGATTTACCTATGAATTTTCATGAACATATCCTCTGGAAGCATCATCACTCAACTTAGTTTATTTTATTTTATTCACTTTTTTGAGAAAAGTCTGGAGTTTTGTCTTTTGCCAATAATGATATTTTTATTTTTGACAAAATATAAATATATATAAATATAAATTTATAAATATAAAATCATGCCTTAAATAATGGTATGATATAGAATTATAGCATGTAGTGAATTATAACCACAATCTCAAATTTTTGTTTGTTTTTTTTTTTAGGTTTTTTTCAAGTCAAACGGGGTTAAAGTGGCTTGCCTAAGGCCACACAGCTAGGTAATTATTAAGCGTCTGAGACCGGATTTGAACCCAGGTACTACTGACTCCAGGGATGGTGCTTTATCCACTGCGCCCACCTAGCCGACCCATTCTCAAATTTTTGTCAAGTAATTTTTTAGCATAGCCTTCCTTTCATTATTCAAAATAAGATCAAAATCTCACTGGTGTCCTTAATACAATAAACACACACCATTAAGATACAAAACAATTTTATGTTCTGAAACGAACTTTTTCAGGATGGTAATACAAGATCTTGAGAAAGGGTATGATTTTGAAAAATACAGGATGCATACAAACATTTAATCCTTTAGGGGTCACTTGGGTAACTGTTGTTATCCAGGCTAAAGGAAATTTACAGAGATCTGGAATGTGCTTTAAGGACATTCTCTTGGACATTCTCTCTTGAATCAGCTGATGGCAGCTGATAAGTGCTCAAACTTGTATGGGACTTCAATAATCCATGAGACCATAAGAGTTACAGTTTCATGTGACTACCGAATAAATTAGAGAGTGAATCTTGGGGCAGCTAGGTGGCCCAGTGGATAGAGAAATAGTCCTGGAGTCAGGAGTACCTGAGTTCCAATGGGACCTCAGACAGTTAATAATTACCTAGCTGTGTGGCCTTGGGTAAGCCACTTAACCCCATTTGCCTTGCAAAAACCTAAAAAACAAACAAAAAGAGTGAGTTTCGCATCAAACTCTTTGCTATTTACTGTACTCTTCAACACTAATTGTCAGGTATTTCGGAAAAATAGTTTATACTGTGATATCTCACCTTGAAATTTGTTTGCGCATATGTGCCTATGATAAGTAGCATCCTCCAAAACCTAGGGCCAGGAGAGGGGATTCTGCCTGCTTGGGTCTAAAGGTAATATTAATAGAAAAAATATTGAATTTAAAGACAGAGGAAACAGGTTTGAATCCTGACTCTGACATTTTCTGTCCTTGTAATATTGGGCAAATTATTTAAACTCATTGGACTTAAGGAATTTGTTGTTAAAAAGAACATTTGTGGAAGAAATTATCTGTCAGATAAGGTGAAGAGTTCATGATAAACAAGAGATGGAAGGGTTCACAGGAGATAAAATGCTCAATTTTTATGACATTAAAAAGTTTTGGCATAAACAAAACCATTGTAACTAAAATTAGAAGAAAAACAGAAATTGATGGTAGTAGTGAGAATCTGCTGCAAGTTTCTCTGAAAAAAGTTTCATTTTAAAAATATTAGCTAACTGTTTGAAATTTATAAGAACCATTCCCCAACTGATAATCAAAGAATGTGAATAGCCAGTTTTCAGAGGAAAAAGTCCAAATTATCAATAGCCATAAGAATAAAGTTTCTAAATCACTAATAATTAGAGAAATGCAAATAAATACAACTCTGAGGTACCACCTCATACTAACCTGACTGGCAAAGTTGTCAGAAAAGGGAAATGAAAAACCTTAGAGGGGCTGAGGGAAAACAGGTACTTTAATGCACTATTAGTGAAGATATGACCTGGTATAAATATTCTTATTTGAACTCAGGTCCTCCTGACTGCCGTTCCCACACTCTATTCACTGAACCACCTAGCTGCCCTGGTTTAAACATTCTGGAGAGCAATTTGGAACTATGTCCCCAAACCAATTAAACTGTGCATGCCCTTTGACCAACAATGCTAAGACATCAGAGAATTAGGAAAAGGACTCATACATGCAAAATTATGGTACCTCTTTCCATGGTGGTAAAGAATTGGATACCGAGGGGATGTCACAAATTATGGCATATGAAGATTATGGAATATGGTTGTGCTGTTAGATGATGGAGAAGATGGCTTAAGAAAAACCTGAAAGATTTATTTTAAGGATATAGAATTAAATTAGCAGGTCCCAGAGAACAATTATTAAAATAATTGTTAAAATAACAACACCATTGTCAAGGCCAGATTTGAATTCAGGTACTCCTGACTCTAGGGCTGGTGCTCTATCCACTGCACCACCTAGCTGCCCCTGCCTTTACGTAGTTGTCACTGGTTTTGATTTTCTCAACTAATCTGTGAGAAGGAGAAGAGAGCATTAAAGAGTAGAAAATTCAGAACTGAAAAATAATAAAATTGAATTAAAAAATAAAAAAGAGGGTTTTTGGATCATATTTCCCTCAGTTTAATATCTATAAATCTGCTTCACTTACACTCACCTTCTAATCTTAATCCAAGCCAACTGCCCTTTATCCCCACTTTTTTGTAAATTTAAGTCCTTTCCTGTTTGGGTTCCAAGCTTAACTTTGTATCATCTGGCATAAATGACTTTGCAATTACCTTCTCTGAGGTAATAGTAAGATTCCTATTGGTCTAGTGCTTTAAGGTCAAATTATTCTCTTTTCTCCTCCCCAACCCTGTGAGATAGGTATTGTAAATAAATATTATTTTTCAGGTGAAGAAAAGGAGACTCAAGGAGTTTATATGGTATGACAAAGGTCATGTAATTAGGAAATTTCAGAACTGGGATACAAATCCAGTTCCCTCCTGACTAAAGCCAAGAGAGTCAAAGTCTTCTCTCAACTCTTGAGGTCATATCACATGACTTCAAATCTGCTTGTATTTCTTTGGCTTCTTGCAGTAAATTCTATCTTCTATCTTCTCTTTCCAATATTCAGTGTAAGCTCTTTTGTAGGTTGTGCCTATGATTTATTAATATAAGTTCAGTTATTTAAAAGGTTGTACTTACTCTGTTTAGATTCTACTATTCAGTTTCTCTTTTTTTTTGTTCTCCCTACAGCTTTGTAATAAATAGTTTTTAATTTTTTATAATTCCATCCTGGGTATCACTGATTACCTACTCATCAGAAAGGACATTTTCTTTCCATAGCCTGGCCATCATATCTTCTTTTTTTAAATATCATCTTCTCTTTGGAGATAATAATAAATATGTATGTGTTTAAAAAATAAATATGTGGTTGTTAAAAAAAAAGACAACCCCTTTTTAGTTTTAGGAATTCTCCTGTGACCTATATTGAAAATATTAAAAAACATTCACATTTCATATTGAAATCTTACAGATGCCTTAGATTGTGTATGAGATCACCATATAATATACACACCAATAAATTGAGTTGGGGGGAGAGATTTTGTGGTACATGGAGAAAAACACTTCATATTGATCAATTTCTATAATATGATGTCTTAGAGATCCCCATAGGCTGATAGTTTTTTTTAAATAGCCTATCATTTCTTATAAAATAAGTATGTTTTTAAAGGTGGAAGATCTGTTTACCTATTCTTTAAATGCAATTTTAAAATGCAAAGTTCCCTTGAAAACTAGAAAGGAATTTAAAACAGTTTGCTCCCCTCTTTAATGAAGCAAAGACATTTATGAGAATGGTAATAAAATTGAACTTTTATTGGCTGATTTAATTATATGGAAAAATTCCATAACCATTAGAATTAGTATTATGAAAACAAATGAGCCTAAAACTAATGAAATCTTCTGGGAATGTCAAAGTTACACATTTCATACAGTAAAACCCATTAACTCATCAGACAGATATGCAGGAGTATTGAAAGCAAATCATGTGGACTCATACATAGTCTGAGGAACTGTAAAGTATCCCTAGCAGTGAAGAAGGGACTTCATACTTTTTTAATACCAAAACTCCAGAACTTGAAAGATTTCTTTCTTTTTTCATTTTCTCATTTTTCTTTACTTTCTTCCTTCTCTTTCTTTTGCCATTCCTTCTTTTTCCTATTTTAATTAACCAGAATTTATTTTATTGTCGCCTTTTTTACCCCCACCCCCTGAAAAAACAAAATTCTTTTTACCACATGTATATAGTGAAGCACAAAGCATTTCCACATTGTCCATGTCCAAAAATATATGTCTCATTCTGTATTCTATTTTCTATGAGACTCATTATTTTAAAGATCATTTATTTTAACTACAAATTAGAGATACAAAGCCTTAATATTTAACTCTGCCTCTCTAAGTCTTTTATTTAGGAGAACATAAAAGTTAAAACAACAAAAAAGCAACTCATATATCCCACAGAACCTTTTAAAAAAGTTCTAAAAAGAATCAGCTGAAAAGGATTTATTTTAAAAACATTAAATTTATAAATAAAACCTTTTCAGTAGATTTTCAAGTAGAAGATACTAAAAATATTTTGCTTATTGTCAGCATGCTACCTTCACATGTCAGTCCTCACAAGGTAAAAGAACAGATAGAATAACCTCAAATGTCTTAATATGAGTTAAGATGTTTTATTCTTATAAAAGATGTGTCAGTCAATATGACAGAATTATATCTTTGTTAAAAAACTTTGCTTTTTCTAATAAAAATATTCATTCTGGTAGGGATAAAGAGCTCTTTTTTCTAAAAGAGCTTACGTGGTGGTTGTAGCCAGGTGGTGGGGGTACTGGCATTATTTGGGAATGGAAATTCAGGAATGTTATTTACCAAATTGGACCTCTGGGGAACATACAACTTGGTCTGGAAAAGAAGAGTTGATGAATGGAAAGTAGCCTTCCAGACCTGGTTGGGTCTGTATGAATATTGGCTTTTGATGTTGGGGTTGTACAATTTCCCTGAAGTGTTTCCACAATTAATTAATTGAGTATTTCTGGTGGGCCAGAGGGTGATAATTTATCTTGATAATATCCTCTTCTATTTTTCAGATCCTGCCAGACTTGCAGAATTGGTCCAAGTCATCTTCTGGCACCTACAAAAGGACCAGTTTTTTGCCAAATTGAAGAAATATTAATTTGAGAAAGACAAGATGGAGTTCCTAGGGCATGTAATGGGTGATAATAGATCCACATGGTGAAGATCATACTGCCTGAATGGAAGACCTGTCTTGTACTTGCTCAACTTGGATGCATAGTGAAGGAGCTCACACTTTATTAGTTCTTCCCCATTCTTGAATTTTTCAGGGAGAATGAAGTGTTCCTTGACTAACATTATGGAAAGAAGGGAAGAAGCAATTGAAAAGAAAAGAAAAGAAAAGAAGGTATGTCAAAAGATAAGTAGAAGAGAATCCTAACCCATGTTGAAAGATAAAAGAATCTGACTAGAAGGAAGAAAGAGTACTGAATATCTGTAAGTAATAAAGTGTAAGGCTTTATGGTGAGTAGAGATAGATCCTCTGAGGAGAAAGGTTCTTCTAATGATCTAAGGAATGATGATTGGTGGGGGCGCAGCTAGGTGGTATAGTGTATAGAGCACCCTCCTTGGAGTCAGGAGAACCCAAATTCAAATTTGACCTCTGACACTTAATAATTACTTAGCTGTGTGACCTTGGGCAAGTCACTTAACTCCATTGCCTTGCCAAAATAAAAAAAAAAGAAATGATGATGAGGAACACAGGTAAAATCAAGGAGAGATTAGAAGTTACTAAAGGATAGAGGAAGAAGTGAATGATGGTGACACTGCATTTTTTTCTGAGATGCATTGAAGGATCCATTTATTGAACTGAAATGAACAATAGAATATCTTACCCGGGGGGGGGGGGGGAGTGATAGAAATGACAGCCAAGCAAGAAGACATCACATAGGGTACAGTGGCCGGAGTTGTCCCAAGGAAGTGTGAGATCTTGGGAGAGTACATGGCAGAAGGCAAAAATGTCATGGTAGAAAGATGGCATGATAGGATTCTCTTGTAGACAAAATTTGGCCTGTGTTAGCATAATAAAAAGACTACTTTTTCTCATAGCAGACCAGTAGAGGTTTATTAAAGGGTCATAGAAAACACAGATACACAAAAAAACAGCTCCCCTTTTAAAAAAATAGATTGAAAGTTTATAAACTCCTTAGAAAGAATGACTAATTTCTACTAAGTGGCCTTGTTTGTTGACTAATCAGTATTTTAACCTTTTCATAGAATTTTATCATTGTCTAGACTAAAATAAAGGCTTATTTTAGTCTAGTAGCAAAATCAAGGGTGGAAAGTTTTTGAAGTACCTGGTGGGAGTACCTGCCTCTTCCATTTAGATGAAATGGAGTGCATTTTTTTAGAGGGAGTTAGTCATACCAAGAGGGAAAGATACAGGAATTATTATCCCTTTGCCTATGTGATGTTTAGTTCTCTAATCAATTAATCAAACAACAAGCTTTTATTGTATACATTGAATGTCAGATACCATGTGTCTGCTTTGCGTATGTGCAGCTCCTGTGTATGCATTCAAACTAGCAGAACACTGGATATAGGAAATCTTTATTTAATTGGATAACACACACACACACACACACACACACACACACACACACACACACAATGCACTTACATGAACCTTATACCTTAAAATAGTTGAAATAACTCTCCTTACCTCTTTGATGAGTTCTATATAATTCCCCAGAGTCCTATGGTGGCAGCCTCACCCTCCTCACAAGGGGAAAGGATTTTGGATTTCTTCTCTTTACCCCCTTATACAATTTTTGATATTTATAGTACTGCTCTGGGTTTGGTGCCCCAAGAAGAGAATAACACTTTTGCTTCCTGTAAACACTTCCACATTCTACAGGATCTGGACAGTCAACTAAATATGACATTTTAATTTTTGGTTAGCCTAACTTTCCCCAGGAATTGATATAGTTATCAGGGCTATTTGTATTGTAAGATACTATTCTGAGTAGTGTCTCTAATGCAAGGGGAAAGCACTCAGGGTTCTTAGAGTATGGACCACCCTAATTTTTTTCTTTTTAAAAAAATGTTATTTAAGGCAATGGGGCTAAGTGACTTGCCCAAGGTCATACAGGCAATTATTAAATGTCTGAGGTCAAATTTGAACTCGGGGCCTCCTGACTCCAGAGCCATTGCTCTATCAACTTCACTATCTAGCTGCCACTGGGACCACCCTTCTTTAGACTTGCACAGTACAAATACATACATAATATAGGTTGAACTAATAGCTCTGCGCCTCATTTTTACTTGTCTGGTGATTCCATAGATCTCATTTTGGTCCAGAACTCTTCCTCTTTTCTTTTTTCATTTAGTTTCAATTCTTTGATTTCTTGATGTATGTGGTCTCTGGAAGGGTTGCATAGATATTCAGACTCCCCCTAGGGAAGAAAATCCAAGTCTGTCCTCCAGCTTTCTAATTCTTGTGTATAACTGCATAAGTCCAACCATTTAGTTTGGGTGGATGAAGCAGAGAGTCACCAATTAACAATTATTCATCATTGCTGTGGGTTCATTGAGATAAGCAGATTCAGGACAAGACTGTTTCATACCTTATCATAGAGATACAATTAGTAGGTAAACAAAGGTCTACCAAGTTTTTGAAGAACATCTGTTGAATGGACAATCCATATAGCTGGTTAATCAATTCACATAATTTGTACAGATTATATGGATAGATAATTAAATGGACCCATAATTGAATGAGGAGAAAATGAGTGGCATTGCATTTGGAAAAATGGTGCAGTGACACCAAGTTTTTCTCTGAAATAAAGGATCTTCTTTTTAACATCAATATTTCTTGAATATTGCAAAGAGCTGCTCAGGTCATTGAAAGATTAAATGACTTTCCAGTGTGATATGAATGTGAATCCTGAATCTCTAGTGTCTGAAAAATTAAAGTTGCAGTTCTCCTAAATGGCCATGGAGATAAGTACATGGTGGGTTTCAGTATGATGCAATATAATGTTTGATCTTTTATTTTTCCAATTACATGTTTTTCCAGCATTCATCTACTTGCATTTTAATATGTTGCATTTTTTATCACCCCTCCCTTCCCATCACCTACCCCCTTAGCAGCAAACAGTCTGGTGAACATTGGACATGTATATTTGTATTTAACATGTTCACATATTAGTCATTTTGTGTATGAAGAATTAGTACTAAGGGAAAAGAAATAAAACCATGGGGTAGGAAGGAAAAATATAAGAGAAATTTTTAAAATGTGATCCATTCAGATTCTGTGGTGGTGTTTTTTCCTCACTCTGGATGAGGATGTCATCGTCCATAACAAGCCTTCCAGGGTTATCCTAGATCTCTGAATTGCTGAAAGGAGCTGCATCTATCATAGTTGGTCAGCTCACAATGTTGTTTTTAATGTGTTCAATGTTCTTTTGATTCTGCTACCTTTGTTCAGCATCAGTTTGTGTATTTCTTTCCATGCTTCTCTAAAGTCCAACCATTCATGGTTTCTTATAGAACAGAAGTATTCCATAACATTCATACACAATATCTTGTTTAGCCATTCCCCAATTGATGGGCATCCCCTCAATTTTCAATTCTTTGCCATCACAAAATGAACTGCTATAAGTATTTTTGAACATATGGGACTTTTCCCATTTTTTTATGATTTCTTTTGGATATAGATCTAGTATTGGCATTTCTGGGTCAAAGGATAGGAACTGTTTTATTGCTCTTTGGGCATAATTCCATATTACTCTCCACAATGGTTAGGTAAGTTCACAACTCCACCAACAGTGGCTTAGTCTCCTCACAACCTCTCTAATAGTCATCATTCTCCCTTTATGTCATTTTAGGTAATCTGATAGGTGTGAGGTGGTACCTCATGGTTGTTTTAACTTGATGATACAATATATTGTCAGTGAAATTTGAACAGAAGGAGCATAAATTATATGAAATAAATTAGGGTCTAGAAAGGGAGGTGGGCCAGCCATGTTGTGAGAATAAAGGATGACAGATTGTCTATCTGTATACTCTATTACATGCACATGTGATACAACATCTAGATATCCCAGGAATTCCACCCCCAACTCACCTCCCTGCCCAGTACATTGTGTGGTTCTCCTATGGATGACTTATGGACATAGATGAGTTTTGCAGTGGAAAAGGTTCAAATGGGTTGGGATCTATACTATTTGGGGTATATCCACATTGAGATGAACACAGATTTATTAAAATATCAAAAAATATTTCTTATTTGAAATTTCAAAGTAGCCAAAATAAAAGGATATGATAATCTATCTATATCAGGGATGTCTAACCTTTTAGCTCTTCTAGGACAGTTTCCCAAGGATGCTACATTTAACAGGTTTTAGTAGGGTGATGCCGCCCATCTACTGTACCACCTAGCTGCTTTTAATAGCTTAATATAGGTACTTAAAATGTGATTGATTGATTGATTTATTGATTGTTATCCAGAAGAGAGAGACCAGGATGGTGAGAAATTTGAAGATGATGTCATATAAGGATTAATTGATGTAATTAAGGATGTTTTAGCCTGAGGAAGAGAAAACAATAATTGTTAGACTAACCTACAGAAGAGGGATGAGATTTATACTTTTTGGCCCCAGATGATAGAACTAAGGCAACTGGCAAAACTTGCAGGGAAGTCAATTTAGTTAAAAAAAATAAACACTTTATTGATAAGTTATAGTGGAGAGGAGAGAAGTGGGGAAGGGGAGGGAGGGCAGAAGACTGCCTTTGGAGATAGTGAGTTTTCCTTTATTGGAGATTTTTTTAAGAAGAGATCAATGAGCATTTATTAACTGTTTTATAGTATTCCTCTAACTGGGACTCTATGATTCTGTGATTCATGGACACTTGCAGAACCAATATTGTCATGGAGTCAAATTACTCAAACTGCATCAACATCCTCCATGCTTACTTTCCCACTAGAAAAGAACCACATGATCTGGAAGAAGGCGCTGCTCACAGGTAGAGTTTCATTTAAAGCATGGAAGCTTCTTTTTCTAGAGAAACTGATCCCTGTCATTATCTATACCATCTCTGAAACCATACTTTTAGGAGGTACATCTGGCAGTCCAATAAATGCCAGATTATTTTTTTCAATAGGTTCAATTTTATTATCACTTATGCTCTAGAACTTTGCAAAGTAAATCCATTAGAAGCAGATGTAGTTCACGAACACTCCAGGTAGATGAGCATGATGCCAGTGCCTGAAGGAAGGTCATTCTTGATAGGCTCCTGTATCTTCATTCATACCTTGAAATCCTTCCTGTCAAGGCTTGATGGGTTGTGCTTTGTTTCTGCCATAAGAGTTTGGCAGCAGGCCACCAAGGCCTGCCTGTTCAAACCTAACAAGCAGTCACTTGTGACTTGCCCATGCCTTATTTACTTATATGTCCAGGTCTATGAAGTATGGGATTGGGCCAAGAACACAGTGGGGAAGCCAAGAGGCTTATTACAACTTTTGCCAACTTCCCTTTACCCTTAGGTTCTAGTATCTTATATCTGTTCCTATTACAGAGTTATGATGTCCTAGATCTTGACTGAAAGGTCTTACTTCTTCCCTTATTTTTGGATTTGTACTATTGTGGGATCTGCCTGCTTATTCCTAAAAGAAATTTTCTGGCTTTGATTTCCTCTTCTGTAATTGTCCCATAATTGGGACCCCCTATTTGTCTTACATTACTTCTTAATTGATTGATTTCTAGACTGAGATATACATGACTCTTCAGTGAAAGATTCACTTTTCCATGGCAGGAGTGGAAATTCTAGGTGGCCTGGCAGGAAGATGCTATGATTCAATGACTGGGGGTTAGCTAGATGAAGTGTGTTCTTACTAGATGATATGGCACCAAGTTAATGGACCAGGTTGAATGTGCAAACAAAAAAAGCATGAACCAAACTCCCAAAACAATAAATACTTGTAGTTCTGTTCTTCCTAAAATCAGAATAAACACACTTCCCTCCTGCCTACTGTGACATTTTTACTATAACTCAATCCACCTATCCACCCAGAAAATGCTTTTCTATCCAAATTATAGCTTTTATTCATTCTGTCTTCCTGTACTCATCCCACACCCTACAATTCTTGTAAATAACGAATATCTTAAGTAATTGGAAGACTCCCAGAATGACTTGAAGTACATTCCATGATCAGCCAAAAAGTTATTAAATAGGAATCTAAATGATGCTACTTGCTTGGGAGTTATTGAGTGTGTGTGTGTGTGTGTGTGTGTGTGTGTGTGTGTGTGTGTGTGTGTGTGTGTGTGTAATCAGGTCTATCACTATCACTATTTGTGATATCATTATCTGTTCCCGGAAGCTTATTCCAAAGAAATCAAAGAAGGAAATAAACAATTTACTAACATATTCATAGAAACACTTTTAGTTATAGCAAAAATATGTACCTATCTCATCGAGGAATGCCTGAGCAAATTATGACATATAAATGGAATATTTTCACATGATGATAATAAATGGCAAAAAGAGTAGAATAAGAGAAAACTAGGAAATTTTGCAAGATTTAATTCAGAGTGAAATGATCACCTCTTGGCAGAGAAGTCATAGAAGCCAGTGACACAATGTACCTTCTTTACCTCCTTTTCAACTTCCTTTTGTGTCTTGTCTTCTCCCATTAGATTGTAAGTCCCTTGAGGGCAGGATCTGTGTTTTTTTCCCCTTCATATTTATATTCCCCAGATATAAATTTTTATCCCCAGATATGAGAACATAGCAGTTCTTAATAAATATTTATTGGATAACACAATATGCGTACCTTAGAATTGGTAAAGATTTTTGCAACATACCTTATATCTTGCCTACCTACTAACCAGTGACTTACTAACCTATATTTACATTCTTGAAGTTGATTTCCATTTTGTCCCAACTCCTTGTATTTTGTTGCTCTGACAACTTTGATTTCCACCCAGCTGAGTCTTTTGTTGAATGTTTATCCCTTCTCTTGGACTCCATACATTTCCCCAGGTAGACATTCCCTTTATCCAGCCCTGTATTTGCCCAAAAGGATCTTCCCTTTCCAGGATGAAATATGACAAAATCTCCTTAACAACATCCTCTGATAGTGGCCAGTCCAGCATCTACTAGAAGATTTACAATAATGGGGAACAAGGCAGAGACTTTCATTTGTAGATAGTTGGAAATATTAGAAAAAATTTTTTAATCTCTACAAAACGCCCCCCCCCCCCCCATTGCTTCTCCTTTATTTCTGGGGATGAGTAGAACAATTCCAATTTGTCTTCCACAGGCAACTTTTCAAAATATTTGAAGACTCTAAGTGTTTTCTTCCCAGTTCATTCAACTAAACCTTAGGTGGAATGGGTCTCCTAGTCTCTCACCATCCTAGCCCTTTTCCTCAATCTTAATATTAGTTTGTTTTTTTTTCCCCAATTACAACATTTATTTTTGTGGAATTTTCTCCCTCTTCTCTCCCTTTTCTCCTGTTCCCCAAGACAGCAAGCAATATGATATGGATCATATGTGCTTAATCATGTTAAACATATTTCCATATTAGTCAAAACGTGAAAGAAGAATCAGAACAAAAGGGAAGAATCACAAAAAAGAAAAAGCAAAACAAATTTATAGAGTGAAGATAGTATGTTTTGAGCTAAATTCAGACTCCATAGTTCCATGGATATGGGTGGCATTTTCCTTCACAAATCTTTTAGAATTTTCTTGGATTATTGTATTGCTGAGAAGAGCTAAATCTATCATTGATCTTCACACAATGTTACTGTTACTGTATTCAATCTTCTGGCTCTGCTCACGTCACTTAGCATCAGTTCTTGTATGGCTTTCCGGGTTTTTCTGAAATCTTCCTGTTCATAGATTCTTACATTACATTTATATTTCATAATTTGTTTAGTCATTCCCATTTGATGGGCATCCTTTCAATTTCCAATTCTTTTTGATCCATTTTCTCTTGCCATGCCCTAATTTTTCAATATTCTTCCTAAAATGTGTCACCCAGAACATATTTCCCTAGAGTACAATGTTCCTCTCTCCCATATTTTAGAAAAATATAGAGACAGGAAGCATAGTGGAAAGAACTTGCTGAATGTAAAATTATTTAATAGATTCATTTCTCTGCTCTGCTACCTTATTAACTGTGAGACAATGGTCAAATCTCTTTACCTCACTCAACTTTAGTTTACTCGTCTGTAAAATGGGCATATTATAATTATAGTAACTATGTTATAGATTATTGTGAAGATCAATTAAAATTTTTATATATATAAATGTAAGTTATTACTAGTATTATTGTTGGCAATTTTTCATTTGGTCCCAAATACTGATATTTTATGACAATGAGGCAGTTTTGAGATAGGCATAGTGTCCAGGACTAGGAGGGTGATTGTACCTCCTTATCTCTTGGTCAGATTCTTTTTTGGGTACTATATTTTAGGAAGAATATTGAGAAGCTGAGAAATATCCAGATGAGAGTGAGCAAGATATATTAGAGATTATTTTCTACAAGGATTGATTAAAGAAACGGTAGCCTGGAGAAAACTTCTGGGAGTTAGGGTATATGATAACTATTTTCAAATTTTGAACCATATCATACTGAAAACAGTTTGGAATTGTTCTGCTTGGCTCCAGAAAGCAAAAATGTGAGCAGTGGATAAAAACTGCAAAGCTTTGACGTCAGCCCCCACCCCCAATCCAATCAAATAAACCAACAAAATCCAACACCCAACATTTCCCAACAGAATAGTCTGCCCAGGTCATGTATTCCCCCCGTTCATTCAGTTTTCAAGCAAAAGCTATAGTTTTTTTTTTTAGCGGTCTGAACCAGAGGGCCTTTGAGTACTTTCTGATTTTGAAATTTAAGCAAATTCCTTCCTGGACTTGGTTTCTTTCACTATAAACTAAGAATACTTCTTCATCTCATTGTATGTCTCATTAAAAAAAAGGAAAATTATTCCTCAGAAACATGAAAAAAATTAGAAGACAAAAAAAACAAGTTGAGTTTCCATTAGGAACAATTATATATATATTATATATATATATATATACATATATATATATATATACTAAATCTGGTATGGATACTGATTTAATTAAAATAATAAAAGTTATTCACACTATACTTAAAGATTGCAAAGCATTTTCTTTACACATGCTATTTTGTTTGAGGCTATAAAACCATTTACATAACAGAAATTTTAGATACATTTTCCCTTGTGCAATTTATAAATGAATTTCCTTTGGGGATCACTTCTGACATGTAAATGACCCTAGTTTTCCATTCTAGGGAATGGGAGTTCCTGGAAGGAATTAATTTCCTGCAACATCAGCAGATCTACAGTAAACCTGGGGGTGGCACTAGAATACTACTTCTGAAAATACATTCCATTTATGTGTGCATTTGACACATTTATTGCAGAAGAGAAAGACTAAAATTTAGACTCTAAAAATCTATTGTATTTTCCAGAATAAAAAGTTATTTTACAACCAAAAAAAGGTCTCTTTAGTTTACTTAAATTTTAAATTTTGTGACTTTCCCCCAATAAATAATAAAATTATATCACAAGATTGCTTTCATAATAAACCATAGCATCCCTTCACCCTCTATTCTCTGTGATTTCATTGGTGTAGGGAACTTCTGTGGGTAAATGTAGATTGGCAATTGTTAGGTAAGGCTGCTAGGTGGTGCCATAGAACATAGAGTGCTAGACCAAGAGTTAGGAAGACTCATGTTCTTGATTTCACAGCCAGACTCAGACACATGCTGTGACTCTGGGCAAGTCACTTACCTCTGTTTGCCTCAGTTTCCTCTTTTGCCAAATAAACTGGAGAAGGAAATAATAAACCACTCCAGTATCTTTGCCAAGAAAACCTCCAAAAAAAAAGGGGGCAGCTAGGTGGCGCAGTGGATAGAACACCAGCCCTGGAGTCAGGAGTACCCGAGTTCAAATTCGGCCTTAGAAACTTAATTACCTAGCTGTGTGGCCTTGGGCAAGCCACTTAACCTCATTTGTCTTGCAAAAAAAAAAAAGAAAACCTCCAAATGGAGGCACACAGAGTTGGACATGATTGAAACAGCTAAACAAGAGAGGCATTTTCTATACTTAAAGATCCACCTTGGGGTATTAAACTGTTAAGTCTCTTGCCTAGCATAGTATACCAACACTGAACCCAGTCCTTTTCTGACTTGAGCTTTCCAGTCATTATGTAATGCTTCATCTCAAAGTTTAACTTAGGGTAGAATAAATCCAAATCCACCAAGAGTTTATTTAGCAATATACAATGCACTGCCTTGGCACTACAGCTATAAAGACACAATGACTAACAGTCCTGTGTCTCAAGGAGCTTACATTCTACTGAGTCCAAGCAACAAAGCGACAGGTAAAGTATTTACAGGATTGTTTGCTTAAGGAGAGAACACCCAGCAACTAAGTGAATCAAGAAAGGATGTGGCACAGGTGTTGAACTTAAAAGCCAGATTCTAAGAGGTACAATATCTGCATTACAGATCTGGAGATCAAAGGCTTATGCCAAAGAACAAAAGTAGGAGATAGAATACAAGTTCAGGGTATCACAAGAGACTACTTTGGAACTTATACAGTTTAGGACTGCAGGTGAAAGAGTGAATAAAGTGTTGAACCTGAAGTCAGGGAGACTCCCTTTTCCTGTGTTCAAATCCAGCCTCTGACACTTATTAGCTGTGTGATCCTGATCAAGTCACTTAATCCGGTGTGCCTCAGTTTCCTCCTCTGTAAAATGAGCTGGAGAAGGAAACGGTAAACCACTCTAGTATCTTTGCCAAGAAAACCCCAAAATGGGATAACAAAGGATTGGACATGGCTGAAATGATCAAACAAGGACACAGCATAGAGTTTGTGACATAAATTTGGGAAGACAGGCCGGAATTAGAGTGTGAAGGGCTTGTAGTGTTGAAGGTTCACAGAGGGAATAGGGAGCTTTCTGAAAGTAGGTTTTTGAGTAAAGATCAAAATTATTTTGTTTACTGAGAGGAGGATGGAATGGAAAAGAGAAGTTGGAAACTGGGAGTGCCAAAGTTCCACTGAGAAGTGAACAAGATCTATATTAGCCTGGTAACTTGTATATAAAAAGAAGAAATATAAAAACTATGTTGTGAATGTGTAGTCAGAAAGACGTGGTAACTGATGGTGGGACAGTGGTGGTAAAACTAAGGAAGGAAGAGCCAAGAATGCTTTCAAGGGACTTAGTATAAATTGGAGGGACTTAGTATAAATTAGAGGAAGGGGCATGTGCAGAGAGAAAGATAAGGAGTTCTGTTTTGAACATGTTGAGTTTGAGATGTTATTTGGAGATATTCAGGAGGCTATTGGTGATGGCAGACATTTCTAGAGAAGCAAATGTTTCGAATGAACTCACATTCAGTGAGTTTCTAGCATGAAATTTCCATCATCTTTCATTTACAATGCCTATAAATTTTTACAACTTTTCAATATTTTTTAAAGGTCAGATGGCTCCCTTTGTGGACCCTCATGAAGGCCAGGCATGGCAATCATGGGAATCTTAAAGTTTTTTGACAGTATTTTCCTTGACACTGAATCATGAAAACTTCTGAAAACCATGCTAGGTTGTTTCTTTTTTTTGAGGGAAGTCAAAGAACTTTAAAAAGTATAATCATTTTGTATTTTATCTGCCTCACCCTGAAAGTAACTGATCTTCAGGGCCTCTTGACTCATTCATTTTTACTTTGACACAGTCCTTTGTAATCATTTACACATGTTCAAGCCAACTTATAAATATGAGCTTCCCTTACTCTCAGCAGCATAATAATTACTGGGAGGTCACAGTAGTCTAAAGAGGCAGAGAGATGTTGGATGGAAGACTAATATCTAGGAACCTCTGACTAGCTTCCTCTCCCTAGTCTTGTTTCTCTTATTTACTTTTTTAGGTTTTTGCAAGGCAAATGGAGTTAAGTGGCTTGCCCAAGGCCACACAATTAGGTAATTATTAAGTGTCTGAGGTCTTTTTTGAACTCAGGTACTCCTGACTCCAGGGCTGGTGCTTTATCCACTGCACCACCTAGTCACCCCACCTAGTCTTGTTTTTAATCCATGCTTCTTTATCTCACTGACTTTAAAATTTGGTATTTATTGGATATTATATGCTTGGTGTTATGCTAGATATTTTGGGGGAATTAACAGAGATGACCAAGAAAGAATATATAGAGGGAGAAATAAAGAGAGTCCAGGACAGAGCATTGGTGGTTACCCATAGTTGGTGGGCATGACATGAATAACTGGCAAGGAATTGTCTGATACCTCAAGAGGAGAACCAGGAGAGAATAAAGTCACAGAAACCTAGAGGGATCTCTCCTCTAGGAGAGTATCCAGGAGGAGAGGGTGACTGGCAAGGTGAAAGGATAAGAAGGATGAAGTTTGACAAAATACTGTTAGATTTGGAGGTTGAAAGATCATTGGTAACTTTGGAGAGGGCAGTATCATTAAATAATAATGAGATTAGAAGTCATATTGCAAGGGGTTTAGAGGCAAGTAAGAAGAGAGGAAATGGAGTCACCTAATGTTGATAATTTTTTTCAGAATTTTAGCTAAGAAAGGGAGGAACAATATCAGATAAGATATGAAGGCTTTTTAAGGATAGGGGAGACATGGACATATTTGTAGATAGTAGATAGACATTGGAGATTAGAGAGAGTGAAGATGATGGCTGTAACAACTTGCCAGAGAAGAAAAGAAAGAAGTGAATAGAATTATGAGCAAATTTAGAGATTTTTTGCCTTGGGAAAAGGAAAGTTCATCTCTTCAGAGACAGGAATGAACAAGAATAAACTATCTGATTTGGTCAATGCTTTCCTATAAGAATTTAAGATTACAAGCAATTATGCCAAAACACTAGCTAAAATATTCCTTCAAGATTAACATTATAATCCCTTTCTTCTCAAAAGGGTTTGGTTAAGCCTAGATTAGTATCTGAGCACTTTGAGTGAGAGAAGAACTGTTACTCTGGGTAAGCTTCTCACCATGCCTCTGTTTCTCAATCTATAAATTATGAGGTGATAATACTATATGTTTTAGAGAAGAATACAGGATAGGGCTATATCAATACTAAAGGGATTTAGTTTCTAAAAAAAACAGATCCTTAGCCATTGTCTCTTCCCTCCTCCCCATCCCATATCCCACTTAGAAGATGATTTTACCTATTAGTAATACTATGAGTTGAGTCAAATAATTTGAACTAGAATGTACCTTAGAGATCATCTAAGCTAATCTGTTCCTTTTACAAATGAGGAAACTGAGGTCCAGAAAAGTAATGGGATTTCCACAGTCACACAAACCTATTAGTAATTTAGCAACATAACTGGGATAAGAAAGACCCTAATTCTCTTGATTCTCATCTGGTGTACTTTTTAACTCCATCACTGCCTTTCACAATTTTTGGGACAGTATTAAGAATAAGATCTCAGTACCCACCCTCTGTCTACTCAGAAATTTGTTGTGAAACTCTGTATGACCAGAGTCGATTATTTCAGTTATTCTAACTTAACTAGAGTGGATATATTATCTTGATCCAACAAAGTACATTATCTTCTTCCACTAATAGAATTCAAACTGTCAGATTGAAGCTATTTAGTGACTTTTAGAAGTCATCTTTGGATATATTGCATTTCAAAAATTGAAATGTATTTGTGGTAATCAAACCTGCAATAATGACATTCCCTGAAACCTATACCAAAGGATAGAGTGATGTAAAATAGAGTAAATTGTAACAATAACAATAATTATTAGTATACTCTGTTGGTTCTACATCCAGTGGCCCAGGGTGAACTTAGTTCTACTATTTAGGGAATTCTGCTCAAGAGGCAGGAAATAGGTGTCTATATGAAGTAAATTACCACTGTACTTGCTAGTGCTCTTTTAGTGACATTTAGATGGAATCAGGTCTCATTATAATATGAAGAAAAGCTTTAATTTTTACTGGTATTATTGTAGAAATGCTAAGAATATCCCTAAGAGAAACAAAGAATTCCCAGTATTCATCACTGCATTCATACCCCATCACCAATGGGATAAAGGGGGATCTTTTTAGAGCTAGTTTCCTGGTACTTCAGTCCACCTCCTTTGATTTCCCCAAAGCGTAGTATCTCATCCAGCTACTTAAGATTCATGTACTATTATATCAAAAGAAATATATAGGAAATTTATGGATGGGTGGCATCCATAAATGGAAAAAAGTTTTGCACTTAGACTCAGAAAACATAGTGTTGAGTCCTGGCTCTCTCACTTCAATATAGCAATCAATAACATTTATTAAGAGCTATGTGCTAAGCATGGGGATTAGAAAAAGGAGGTAAAACGTAGTTCCTACCCTTTAGGGGCTTACTGTCTAATGGGGGAGGCAATATTCAAGTAAATGTGAGCTATGTACAGGATAAATAAGAAATAAATCAACAGTGGGGAAGGCACTAGAATTAAATAGTTGTTTGACAGCAGAAAAGTCACATTGTCACTTGGAGTCAAAGTTTCTTCTTTTGTAAAATTGGAATTTAATAATATCTTCAGTAGTTATCTCAGAGGGTTTTTTTTTTGGGGGGGGGGAATTTAAAAAGGGCTATATAAATGTGAGGTCCTCTTGCTGTTGATTCTGCAAATCACAGGTACACAGCTTAGCTATAGAGTTCAACTTCATCCAAATCCAGTTTCTCATTTCTAGCATCTTCATTATTAGCTATCTCTCTGAGTCACTGAGAACAATAAAATCTTTATCTTGTACCTGAATTTCAACTCAAACTGTCCTCCCTAGGGTCACTTTATAGTCCTATGCTAGTTGCTATCTGTTCTGGCTCTCTCTATCAACCAATCAGTCAACAAGCCTTGATTAGGTTCTATGTCTCAGACACTGTGTTTGGAGACAAACTTTCCTTCCCTATCTCTCCCTGTTCACCCAACTAAGTTCAACTTCTATAAGCTGCTACTTTTGATTTTAATTCATTCCTTCTGTTTTAAGTCCAGTCTTTATTTTTTTCCCACCTTGACCTTTACTTATTTTATTATTTCAATTTTCTCTTCTGGTCATAGCTTCTGCTAATCCATACTTTCTTCTCTAAACTCCTCTGCCCTCAAGACGTCTGTCATGTTACTCTTTAACTTTTGGCCCATTATAAAATTAGTATTCCAAAGATTCACATTTACTTAGGCAGGACATTTGAATTGTCATAATAAAAGGGTTAAGTCAGTATAGTTTTTAATTCAATTTTATTTTAGAAAGAAAGATGGAAGAAAAAGGTCTCCTTTTTGGCTTATTAGGAATATGGTTTTAATAGACATTTAGGAAGGCTCAGATTATTAACCAGGACAAGAGGACATTAGTCCAATGGTCTTTCTGTTGGGGAAGGAAAGGGATTTTCATGAGTTCAGACCACATACAAGTCTCCAGAGTGAGGGCTAAGTACTACTCCACTAAGGGTTCTAACAGTATCTTTAAGGGGTATGGCCCTGTAATACTATTTTTTTTACAGGGCCCCATCTGATGTGTTCTACAATAGAACTGACCAGTTGGTTTCCCTCCAATATCACTTAATCAATTAATATCAATCAGTTTTTATATAAAGATATTTACTGAGACAATATAGCAAGGACCAAAAACACAATATTACTCACTCCGAAGTCCAAGATATGCTTTCTCACAAGCACATATAGAATCCAGTGCAGAGTATCTTAAACTTGGAAAACACAAGTGACAATGATGTTAACTCACAGCTAACACCAATTTCCATGAGGTTATATTCTACATTCAGATGACTCCTAGATCTATATATTAAACCCTAATCTCTTCACTGAGCTCCAGATTCACATCACAAAACTTTCTGTTGAATATATGTTATAAATAAATCTATCAGTCTCATCTTTTTCCCTTTGTGAAGTCCTCATGAAATCCCCCTGAGGTATAGCTCTCTGCAGACTTCTGAGGGCAGGGACCGTTATAAAGCTAACTTTCCTCAGAGTGTCTACTTTGTCCTTAGATCCTTGATGAAGGAGCTGCCACCCTTGCCTCCATCCTCTAAAATATAACTGTTGTCCAGAAGCTAGCAATGGGATAAAGGGAGCTGTGGGCTTTTTAGGGTCCTTCTTCTGCCTCTCTTGGGAGTGGATTTCTGTTCCAAAAACAAGACTCTTTTGGTAATCAGTTTCTGCACACTTGAATCTGGAGTTGAAATGTGAAATTTAAATCTCTAAATGGTCCCTATATTTTTCTTTTTGTTTGTAACAGATTCTAGGAAAGGAGCATTTCAAAAATGCTAGAGATTCAGTGTTTGTTTTCTCCTTCTGATATACTCTGCCAAAACTGATACTGATAGTTTTACTTGTCCTGGCTTATTCAATCAATAAGAGAGGCTATTTTAGCTAGATCTAGGAAGGAATGTTTACTCTTTTCTCTTTACACCACAAAGTCACATCACTCTGTTCTCAGTGGTGTCCAATTTTTTTTGATTGAATAATCCTAGCACTAAAAAATTTTGCACATTCACCTCAATACATGTGTATTTGTATACATTATAAAAATTTATACAAAATAGAAATTATTAAAGGATGAAATAATATTTGATCCTAAGGTCGGTAGGGAGTCATTGGAATTTATTGAATGAGGGAGTGATATAGTTAGAATTATATTTTTCAAAACTATTTGGATAGATATATAGAGGATGGATTTGAGTGTAAGGAGAGTAAGGGAGACTTACTAGGAAATTATTGCAATGACCTAGTGAGAAGGTTCTTAAATTATGATAATTATTGTATGAATGGAATTGTTGTTTAGTCTGTCTGACTGTGACCTCATTTGGGGTTTTCTTAGCAAAGATACTGTTTGTCACTTCCTTCTTCAACTCCTTTGACAGATGAGGAAACTGAGGCAAATAAGGTTAAGTGATTTGCCCAGGGCCAGACAGCTAGTAAATGTCTGAGACCAGATTTGAACTCAATAAGATGTACCTTCCTGACTCTAGACCTGACACTCTATCTACCGTATCACCTGCCTGTACTAGGGAGCAGAGAGGAGGAGGTAAATATGAGCGATGTGGAATCAACAAGATTTGATAACTGCTTGGATATGTGGGATCAAGGAAAGAGTAAAGGATAATGACAAGGTTGAGAAGATGGGTGATTGGAAGGATGGTGGTATCCTCAAATAGAAATAGGTAAGTTCAGAAGAGCAATGAGGTTTTGGGGAAAATAATGAGTTCTGCTTTGAACATATTGAATTTGAGTTGCTCATGAGAATGACAGATTGATTTATAGTTTAGATGTTCAACAGGAAGGTTTGTGATGTAAGTCTGGAGCTCAGTGAAGAGATTAGGGTTTGATATATAGATCTGGGGATCATCTGAATGTAGAAGATAATTAAACCCATGGAAATGGATGCAATGACCAAAAGAGAGAAGAGGAAAAAAATGAAGGACAAAGCCTTGGGACCCACAGTAATATGAATTATTAGATAATCTAATTATGAGATGTAATATGAATTATGATATGGCAAAAGAGTGCTTGAAGGTGAAGGAGGAAAACCAAGAGAGAGTACAGTTCCAGGGCAACTAAAGGAGGAGAGAGTTAACTATTTAGGAAAGGAGACTCATCAGCTTTGTCACATATGGCGGGAAGGATGAAGTTTGAGAAAAGAGCATCAGATTTGGCAGCTAATCAATGATAACTTGGAAGAAAATAGTTTTAATTGAATTAAGAGTCAAGAATAAGGAGGAGATTAACAACATGGAAAAGTATAAGGACAGTGTGTACTTTAAGGAAAGAGAGAAGTTTGAAAAAAAGGATTTTGGGGGAAGATAATGTAATCTTAGTATGTCCATTTCTGTGTATCTCATGCTACTCTTTCCCACTGAAAAATCCAAGATGTGTGTGTGTGTGTGTGTGTGTGTGTGTGTGTGTGTGTGTGTGTGTGTTGTGTATGTATGTCTGGGAAAATTTCTGCTACCTTGATATAGCACAGAGTCCATCATTGTGCCTATCTGGGCAACAGGTAAGGGGATACTGTGGTGGTGGTGAGGTATGTATGCCTTCATAGTTGCTATAGGTCCTTGGGTTCAGTGAAGTTATTTCTTTCTCACCCTGAAAGATCCATACCCCAATGTAGCCATGGAAGAGCAGTGATAAGTATCTAAGTAGGGGAATGCTAAAATCAGTTGTGTTAATGTGGTTGTGTTGAAGACGAGCTATGGGAGGAGGAAGGCAGAATGTGACTTATCTTTTCACTCCCTGATTGGTTGATCACTCAGCTCTTGGAATAAGTCATGGTACCCTTGGAGGTTGATCTCCATTTTGGAGATCATTACTCAAAATGGCACATCTGGAACTGAATGATCGTATGTAGTGACTTTCCAAGGAACTAGCAGGGAGAACTCCACTGGAAACTTCTGGAGACTTTCAGGACCAAGTGATTCCTCACTTGAACCTTTGGGTGTGAAGAGCTTCCTGGATAACCTCAACCATGTGATGGCCCTGTATGTAAAGTACATTTTGGTTTGGTGGATGATGTGGTAAGTCCCAAGTGGTCCCTTACTTGTCTTTCTCTCCTAAGAAGGGGTGAGTATTTATCTGATAAACAAGAGGGCTGATCATTCTCTTTTGGCTGTAACTTTCTCAGATGACAGAATGCAATTTCACTGAGTTATGGAATAGATGTTATTCCAACATAATGGTGGAAAAGGCTCCCTAAGCAGAGTTTAAATGCAATTAATTAGTCTTGTGCCATTCTCTTGGCTGCCCTTTGCTTTTTTTATGTGTTTTTTTCCTTTAGCACAGATCTTGTAAGTATTAAAAATATCCTGGAAGGTTTGTGAATGAGGATGAGAAGCAGCAGGTCTCCTTAAAATGATTGCAGTTAGAAGAGCAGCAACAGCAGAAGCAGCAGGCTTGCACCAAGAAAGGAATTGCCATTGGAGAGGCAGATACCACTGGAAAGCTCCCCTTTGATATTTGATTGCACTGTGCTCAGCAGAGGTGAAATGTAAAATGCCTAATTAGCAGTCAACCAAAAACAAAACAAAACTGTTTATGTCTCATTGAGGTCTGAATATAAGCTTTCTAAATGATTATAGTAGTAGTGATAAGTTAATCATTCTATAATGAATACAATGATTCTTTTATGCTTAGTAATAATCCCTTTTCCAGGAAGAAGTATATCTATACTATATCTAATTCATATTTGTACATTAAGAACATTTTTTATGTTACTCCTTCTTTGGAGAAACAGTAGACTAGAACCAAAAGATACTGTAATTAGCAACTTTTTTTTGGTTAATTACTATAATTAGTCACTTTTCTTGGAGAACTGAGACAGGGTGATAAACCAATGATATGAGAATGGGGAGTCAAATTCCCATGATTAGAGTCAGGCTATTCAGAGCTGATTATAACCACACTGCAATTGCAAATAAAAGACAAGGTATTGGTGGAGGTATTCAGCCTCTGTGGTCTCAGTCTATCTGACTACTATGCTAGAAGGGAAAAAGTGAGCTAGATTGCACTTGAAATCCTTAATTGCATTTGGTGACCATGTTTATTTCACTTCTAAACCTTCACATTCCAGACTGCTATTGTTTGCTGATTCAGATACAGTAATCATTACTCTATTATGTTTTTAATTATTAATTTATTTATTTTTGAATTTTACAATTTTTCCCCTAATTTCACTTCCTCCCCCCTCCCCCCCACAGAAGGCAGACACAAAGATGTGCTGTTAAAGGTTTAACAACTGGCTCTTTGGGGGGAAAAAATGTAGCCATGAAACACACAACTAGTCTTTACATTGTTTCCATGCTATACATTGATCTCAGTTGAATGTGTTGAGAGAGATTTTATATCCTTAAGGGAAAAAAAATGAAATATAAGAGATAACATATTATGTTTAAAAAAAAACCAAATAATATGCACAAGACCTCTGAACACCATAGCAAGAGGCATCTATGTTAAATTAAGCTAGTCAACAATATATGCCTTTGACTGAATTGATTATAGGGAACTGTGCTTATATCTCAATAGAGACAGGGATGAACTATATTAGATAGTATGGTGCCTAGGACTTAGGAGTACTTGGGTTCAGGTCCCCCATTTGACATATTTTGACTCTGGCATTCTTAGTTTTCATGCAACTAAGACTATAACTTGACAGTCTATTTGTAGAGGAAATTTCCTTTCCAGGAATGCCCTATAAGAATAAAAAAAGAGAGAGTCTACATTCACTGAACATTGAGTACAAATAGGGGAAATAGAGATGAATCACAACTCAAATAGTTATCCAAACAGTAGAAATTGGCCACTTGCTCATGGTCATGTACCCCCATATCTTAAGAAGGCTTTGGAGCACTTTGGGACTTCTATAGTATATAGATTTAGATCTCTGTGGTTCTAGGAACAGACAGTCACAGTGGCCATCTCTAGCCAAAGGACCCCAAAAGGAGTAGCAGTTTCCAAACCCCAAGTGATTAGTAAGTTTTTAATTTCCTTGTAACAAAAGACTGAGTTAAAGTGACGGGTTAAGGGAGGGGGTGCAATCCATTAAAGTAAGGAGAAAAAAAGGGGGAACTAGGCATACCCCTTAGTATTTCATAGTAATCATAGCCTATTTTTAATCCTTAGTATTTCATAGTAACTCATCATAGCCTACTTTTAAAATGGTGTTTCAAATTGGTGTGTCTTATATTAGAGCAGCAAATAATAATAATTATCATTTATCCAGTGATTTAAGATCACAAAACACATTTCCCACAACAATACAAGAAAAAGGTAAAGATAGGAGAGTCCACCCAACTATTAAAAGGAACCCATTTCCAGAGCTTGTAGGTACCTTCTGAAGTAAACCCGGAACTTTTTGCTCTGGGCAACAACCCCCTACAAAGCTCAGGATTTCCTGTGTTTTTCAATGTACTCTTGGCTTCAGGTCATATTTCTCCTCTGCCATCCCTTTTTCCCTCCCCCCACCTCCTCCTTCTCTCAAAATTTCTTCCTGCTTAGGAAGTCTTAATGACATGTTGATGGACTAATTGCTTTGAGCCTTGAGGGTCTGACACTGGGCAGCTCTGTAGCATATTAGTATTGTATGCAAGTGTATGTGTATAAAATTCATATTATAAAAGCAGTAGAATGTGTATATATGGATGCATACATATAATGCTATCTAATAACATTTATGATACAGCATTCCATTACCTGAAAAACGTTTTATTTTGAATGTCTCTTTCTATAAGAATGAGAGATAATAAATCAGAGAGCAAGTTAGAGCTTGAAAGGATCTCAGAGATGTTCTAGTCCAAACTCCTGATTTTATAAATAAGGAAATTGGGTCAAGGTCATATAGATTGCAAAAAAGAAGACCTGGAATTTGAACCCAGGTTCTGATTTTAAATCCAGTGTTGTTTCAATTACATCATGATGCCACTAGGACTACTAATTGATATATTCATTATACACTGTTTAAAATTTTTTTTATTTATTTAAGCAAAAGGTTAAGGTTTCTCCTTAATCTTAAGAAAAAAAATAAACTTTACTCTTTCTTTATCTGAATCCTTATTAAAAAGGGAGAAAAATTAAAATTTTGCAATATGTTTTAAAATACCCCAAATATAGTACATTTGTTATTACTCAAGTCCTAATGATATACAATAAACCAAGTACATATGTGATGTTGTGAAGAATGATGAATCAAAATATTTGAATACCAGGTCAACTGAATACTTACTGTCATTTGCATAAGGCCACCCAGAAGAGAAGCCTATGAAGCACCTATTATATAACTGAATCAAAAACTAAGTCTTCCAGTCTTTTTATCAGTAAAATAAAGAATTAGGAATAAATTACCTGTAAAATCCCTTTCAATTTTAAAATCCTTTGACTCTTTGGAAAATGGTCATTTCAAAGATATGCAATAAGAATTCAAAAATCTGCTTTTCCCTTGGTATAGTAGCTAGGTAGCAAAGTGACTCTGTGTGTGTGTGTGTGTGTGTGTGTGTGTGTGTGTGTGCATGTATGTGTGTGCATGCATGTTTATGTTCAGTAATTTTTCATTCCTGTCCCTATTTGGAATTTTCTTAGCAAAGATACTAGGATTGTTTACCATTTCCTTTTCTAGCTCATTTGACAGATGAGGAAAATTTACAGGATTAAGTGATTTGCCCAGAGTCACACAACTAGTAAATGTCTAAGACCAGATTTAAATTTAGGAAGATGAGTCTTCCTGACTCTAGAGTTGGAAGACTAAAATTCCAATATGACTTTAGAAACTTAGTAACAGTGCAATCCTGGGGCAGTTCACTTAACCTCAGTCTGCCTCAGTTTCCTCATCTGTAAAATGAGGATAATAATAATATCTATATCTCAGAATTTTTGTGACAATCAAATGAGACAATAAATTTAAAATTCTCAGCACAGTGTAAGTACTGAATAAATGTTAATTATTATTATTAGAGCTTTATCTCCTGCTATTCAGAGTGCAACTAACTTCACCCTCATTCCTTCTCCCTTTAGAGATCTTTGTTGAAACAATATTGGGATACTTAGACTAAACCAGCTCAGCTGTCCCAGATAAGGTATAGATAGACATGGAAGAAGAAAACATATGAAGAGACACAAAGGTTGTGCTGTTAAAGGTTTAACAATTGGCTCTTTGGGGGGAAATGTAGCCATGAAATACTTTTAAGTTTGGTCTGCATTAATAACATTTTGTCCTTCACTTTCTTAAATCTGACAATAAAGAAAATAATAGATCAAGTCCTGATTTATAGCTTTGCCAATTTCTGAACTGTATAGTCTCACTCTGAAATTTAACAATGAGTCCTAATAAACTGGTATGAGCTGATTCCAGAACAACATTAGGGCGTACCTATCTGAGAGATACTATTTTAAGAGAGAGATATGCTGACCAGGTTCTGGGTGGGTAAGGAAGCAAATGGCACTTTCATCCTTAACCAGCTTGGGGGGGGGTAGAAAACAGGAATTCATTTGAGTAGGGCAAATAGGGAGCATTCTGATAGTGCCCTGAAAAAATCTTGGAGTAGGAAGACCATGGGATAAAAAGAATTGCAATGTATTTGCACCAATGTGGATCAGTGAATTTTAGAGGTCCCTTCATTTAGTTTCTTCATCTTACAAATTAAGGTCCAGGGAACCTAGGACCACAGAGATGTCTTTGCCAGTGGTTAAGCAAACATTTTCATCCTTATGTTCTAGTTCATAATTCTGCAGCCTTTCCACTCTACCTTGTCTGTTTGATCTTTTCATTGAGAAGTTCTCACAACTGCTTAGAGCTCGAGTCCACAGGCAGCCGTGAGACAGCCATGGGGGAGTTAACCTATAGAAAGGAAGCCTTGGAAAACATCGAACAGAATTTTTTAGAGTGATCCTTATTTGGGAATGATCCTTATTTAGAGGATCTTTATTCTTCATGAGGTAAAGAGTAAAAAGCAAAGGAGAAGAACACATTCTTCATTCCCTCTTCCAAGTTAGAGTTCTACCTAGAGCAAACCTATTAGTCATTGAGATAAATATCTAGGGAGGTCTCTTGACTCTTTAGGGTACTTTGAATTCTTTCTATAATCATTAATTTTTAAAAAGAAAATTGTGTTAAGTTTAAAGCCTTGTGAGTTCAAATGCTTATGAGGGGACTGTGGACACCAGTGTTCTTAGGTTCTACCTACATGAAGGGTCTGGGTTCATTTTGGGGGTTTCCCATTTCCCTGAATTATTGGGGGGGCAGAGAAATGGGAAATCCACAAAATGAACCCCAGGCTCTCCATGGGTAGAGGTGACCTCTGACATAAAAATTTATGGCAAAGGAAGATTTCTTAAGCTCCCTTGTCAAATCATTTGGAATTTCATTTTTAATAACTACATTTACCCTTCAGGTAAGTAGAGGAGAGATTTACTTTCTCTTAAAGGATATGGAGACAATATGCCATCTATTTTTCTAGACCCCCAATAATCTTTTTCCACAGAATCTTAATGTCTGCTTATTTATGAACAATATCAAGAAGTGTTTACCAGTATCTGTCACTGAAAGAGGCCACATTGCTCCCACTTTTCTATATCTTCATTTCAGGTGGTAACCTGGGATGTGTTCTAGGATGTTTGTGAGAAGACCTTCATTTCTCACTTAGCATGAAGTCTGAGGCAATTGATTATAATAAGTACAACTATTGTCACAGAACTGGACATTTTCAAGAAGGTGATAGCTATGGGATTAAAGCATTAGAGTTCGTAATTGACAGTTGAATTGTAACATTGCAAGATTATTTACCCTTCCCCAATATTTTTTTTTGCAAGGAAAATGGGGTTAAGTGGCTTGCCCAAGGCCACACAACTAGGTAATTATTAAGTGTAATTATTATGTGTCTGAGACGGGATTTGAACCCAGGTACTCCTGACTCCAGGGCCTGTGCTTTATCCACTGTGCCACCTAGCCACCCCATCCCCAATATTTTTGTTCTTCATCTTTAGTTAGTTTTGTGTTCTGTTCTTTCAATATATTGTATTTATTTTGTCTGATGTTTTGCTCCTCTGTATCTATTTGAAGTGGCAAATCAATTTTTGTATGTGTGTGTGTTTAAACAAAGCCAGACAGACACTTAGACACAATCTGCATCTACTTGGGCAGGGAATTTGTCAGGCTAAAATCCCCTCTGGTCTAACTTGCTTTTCAAAACCAAAAGAAATTAGTCTGTGATGTCTGATTTTTCCAGAACTATAGAAGTCGACCTTCCTTTAACCTATTTTTACTAATGGGAAAATGAAGCCCACCTGCTTAGAAAGAAAAGACCTCCCCCTGTTCTTTTTGGGGGTGGAATTATCTAAATCTGCCCAATATAATGAGAAGAATAATTTTTCAAGGCACTGTAACTATGGTATTCAGTACTTGCTTTCAGTATAGCAACTTTATTTATGGTAAAGACACCTGGATTCTAATTCTGGGACATACATTGATTGGCTATGCCTCCTTGTGCAGAAGCTTAACCTTTCTATCAGTCTCCTTATTTGTTAAATCATCATTCCCTGTTCCTGTCATTCTATGGAAGAAGTGATGAAAAGATAAATGAGAAAAGATACACAGGAGAACTTTTAACTATTTGGAAACAGCATGGTGTAGTGTAGAGAATTCTGGACTGTCATAGTAGAACCTGCTTTTTGAATAACAATTTTGCCATTTTCAATCTGTATGATTTTAGTCAAGTTGCTTTACCTGTCTAGGTCTATTTTCATCTATAAAGCAAGAGGGTTGAGTCTGATAACCTCTAAGGACTCTTCTAACCCTAAATCTCTAATAATTTGAAATCTAAGATAGCAATGAACATACTGAACATAATTTCTAGAGAGTTGACCTTGGAGTCATGAAGAGCTGGATATAAGTCCTGCTTCTGACATAAACTAGTGCTTTGACCTTGAACAAGTTTCAGGGCCACTGATAACTCTTTATATATTTACAAGTTGCATCAAGTTTTCTGTTAGCCTTGGGAGAGGACGTTTCTCACAATCCTGGAGAAAAAGTACAACTACTGTTATTATCAATATTATGACAAGTAATTGTAATAGGTATCCCTTGTCTATAACTAATATCTATGCTCCTACTGGGGGTAGGTGGTCTAGTAGTTAGCATGCTGGTATTGAAAGTGGTCATTCCAGGTGATTACTAGTCCCACTTGGGTGCTTGTCAACTTTACTTGATGTAATCAATCATATTGTATCCTCATTATGCTGTCTGTCCTGTAACCAACTGAATTGTTTTCCCCACCTATTCATCTCTGTTGTTTGTTCTTTTGCATTTCCCAAAACTATAGGAAGATTAGTAAGCCCTTTCTCGAAGTTTTTGGTCATTGAGAGAGGTCATTGACCCTATCTATTAGTTCCTGCTATCCTAACTAATGAATTGATCATGCTCAGAAGTTTGTCCTTATGTTTACTTTAATTTTCAAACATAACCTGGGCAATGTCTTTCTCATGAATTAGTTGCCAATACCAACCTCACTTAATAAAGTATTTGTTGTTGTTCAAAATAAAGAAAAAGAAAAGTGGTCATTCTCGACCTTTTTGTTTCATTCTCTCTCTTATCTAGCTTTAATCACTGAATGAGCACTGCCTCAATCAAACTGTGATTGGGGAAAGTCTTAGCTCTGCATCCAGAGCCATCTCCAGTTGTTCTGAATCATATCTGGCCTCTGGACCCAGATGGCTATGGGAGAGAGTGAGGCTGGTGACTTTGCATAGACCTCCCCTGCCCCCCCCCCCCCCAATCAATCCAATTCATGGGTTTGTCATGGCATCACCTCCCTGATGTCATTTCTTCTTTGAGAATGAAGGACAAGGGGCAGCTAGGTGGAGCAGTGGATAGAGCACTGACCCTGGAGTCAGGAGTACCTGAGTTCAAATCTGGTTCAGACACTTAATAATTACCTAGCTGTGTGACCTTAGGCAAGTTACTTAACCCCATTGTCTAGCAAAAACCTAAAAAAAAAAAAAAAAAAGAATGAAGGACAAACAATAGCCTCTGCTGGTACTGAAGTTGGGAAGGCTGAGTTTGAATTCTGCCTTAAAAGTTTATTAGCTATATAGCTTTGGGCAAACATTTAACATTCTTGACCCTGAATTTCCTCATCTATAATTTTTATAATCTATAACTTTATAGCTGTGGAAATCATAATTTTCATAATATATAGAATTTTTAGAAATAGAGAAATTATAATTTTGTAATCTATCATTTTATAGAAGGGGAAATTATAACTTTTATAATCAATATTTTTAAAGATAGAAAAATTATAATTTTTATAGATGGGGAAATTATCATTTTATAATCTAGAATTTTTAAAGATAGGGGAATTATACATTTTATAGCCTGAGTTTTATTGATGGGGAAATGAAGACTCATAGATGTTAAGTGTCTTTTCTAAGGTCATAGAGTTAATAAGTATATGTGGCAAAATTAAAACATCTTCCTAACTTCAAGGTCATTAACCATGAGGCTACCTACCCCCCACCAAAACATATTTATAATAGCTACAACATTTTTTCAAGGCATTCTAAATATACATAATATTTTTGTATGTATGTAGGATTATAAGCCTTAAAATACTGTGTAAATAATTATTAATTCTGAAATACCAATTTATTGATGGCAAAATAATGTGAAAAGCCAACATATGATTTTATAGGTCCATTCTGAGGACATATTAACTTATAGCAGACTTTGAAACTTTGGAGATGCAGTTCCAAAGACAAAGAGTCCTTCCTGCTCTTTACTCCTAACTTCTCAATACTATGCCTTCTGTCTTGCTCAATATTCATCTTCTGTGGCAAAGGGTTGAAATTCTCTGATTCTACCCAGCATGAGAAGATGGTATGAAAGACCCTGCTTTGACTTGAAAGACACAAAGGGAGGGCAGCAGCTGAGCATAATGGTAGTGGTAAAGAGATGGAGTCAATTTGTCAGTCATTAAACATTTATAAATGTTTATGTTCTGGGCAGTCACTTTCCACAAGAAACCCCCAGTTTAATGGGCGAGACAACATGCAAATAACAAACTATAAGTAGGATAAATTGGAAATAACTAACAGAGGGAAGCTACTAAAATTAAGAGAGAGTTGAGGAATGCTTCCTGAAGAGTGGCTTAGGAATTCTCAAGTACAGTTGCTTATTTGTGGCTCCTTACCTCATTTCCAGTGAATTTCAGAGTTCTTTGTCCTCATTTACTTCCCTGTGTATAATTGTCTTCTGGGCCACAAGGCATTTTGATTTCTCATACTGGGTATGACACATGATATGTAATCATGAATCAATGAATTACAAGAATTGAACAGGTACTGATTAGGTAGTGGTTAATGGTCTCCTATGTATGATAGTCTCAGAGGTCAGGATTGGTGACCCCTTCATTGATTTCAGTGTGGTGCAGACATTCATCTTTCTCTTTATAGATATTTAGTTTCCAGTCAATGTCAATAGTGAGAATCAGTAGTAAGAAGGATGATCCATGTAAATTGCTTTAAGATAAATTATTGTGAAAGAAGATTAGCATCCTTCCTTGCTACACTCCTGCTTTAGGTATCTCAGATACAGTTTTATAGTTGGAAATTGGTTAAAATTGTATATAATGTAATCAGAGCTGGTGTTGTGAGCAGATTGCTTATTCTATCCCCAAATATTCTCTAATTCCAGATGCCAGGAAGAATAAATAATTAGTCCCTTGTATCCAGAACTTATTTGGGTTTTTTGGAGATCACAAAAGAAATAGTTAATATTCATGAAGTAATAAGACAATTAAACATTAACATATGTAGTACTGACTCATAAGTACAAGAATTCAGAGACCCAATAGATTAGTATGGGCTATAGTAATCAGGGTAGACTTCATGAAGGAGAGGGGACTTGAAGGATGGATAGAATTTGTCTGGGTAAAAAGGAGAGGGGAGGAAATTCAAGTGGAGGAAATAGGCTAAAGACCTGAAATCTAGAATAAGTACTTTCAAAGAAAATAAGAAGGCTTATTTCAGTGGAGCAGCAAAGTGTTCATAATAGTGAGAAATAAGTTTGGATAGGTAGAATGGGACCTCTTTATGAAGAATGAAACTTTTGCATGTGGTAACAAGACATGATCACTTCCCTTATTATCCCATCATTTGGGTAAGATCTACCAAATGTAGAAGACTTGGGTTCAAATCTCCACTTTCAGGCTACTTGTGTGACTTTGGGAAAGTTACTCAAGCTCAACTTCCTTATTGAAGAATATGTAAAATTCATATGTAAAATAAATAAGTAGATGACCTCTGAGGCATCTTCTAAATTTACTTCCATGATTCCAAGACAATACTGTATCTACTGCATCACCCAGCCGTGCCCATATCAATCAGTTCTTAAATTTCTTTCTTCCACAGGCAAATTAATAAATGTTTCTTTTTTTTTAAACACATTTCCCCTAAACTCTTCAAGGGATGGAATTCTTTCATTTTGATCTCAATCCTTAGCATATATCACAATGCGTGATATATTTTAAGTGGAGCAGCAAGTCACATTTAAGTGTTTAATAGATGCTTATGAAGTTGTATTATCCAATATACTGTAAAAATAAAAGATGCATGCCAGTGTACTACCATAAACAAACACATGGGAAAAAACTGACTTTCACTTAACATTTCATTTTAATATGCCACTATTCCTAAGACTTGGGATCTTTGATTTTTTTTGGCATTCTTTCTTTTCCAGAGGACAAATATAGCTCTGTGTAAAACTGACTGTGGTTGCATGATTCTTAGCCAAAACTGTCTTCCTTTAATCCAGGTTTTGACAGCTGTTTAGATGTTCTCCTGCTTTCATCAGCCATTTTTGACTGGAGCCAAAACACTCTGACAGTAGGTTGTTCACCTTATTGCTAGGCTGGAGGTATTGGCTTTCTTTATGCTTAAGCTTACTTTATGGTGGACATACATATCTTTAAAAAGTGGAATATTTAAGTATTATAAGAAAAAGAAGACAGAATGCTCTTAAGGACCAACGGCTTTCAAAGAGAAACTAGATTGCATTTTCAGTAAGTGTCTTAGAAATTCTTTTATCTTCCCTCTTCTTACATATACCAACCAGAAATATAATAATTAGAGAAATGCCAAGCTTTTTCCCATAAAAAGAAATCAATGGCAAATAAAGATATCAAAGATGAAATGGAACACAACATTGTTCCAGATTTCAAATTCATTGAAGTCTAGAACAGAGTTCTATGGAAAGAGAATAGATGGCTAGTGGGGTTTGAACCTTCTAGGATGAGGTACCAGCAAATGCCTATGGATTCTCTGGAATAAAAAAAAACCTCACATGTCCTTGCTCATTTTTATTTCACCCAAGCTTCCTGAGGGGAGGACACACGTATTTGAGGTTTTTGGGACTGTTTCTACTGTTTGATTTGCATCACTGTTGCTGTCTAAGTTTCCCTTGACTTATTTGTCTTGACTTTCAGGGCACTGCATTTACCTAATTTTCCTTCAGACATCTTCAGTGACATTTTCTTTTTATCAAATCCTAAATGTGGATATTTTCCCAAATGAATCAATCAACATATATTTATTGTGTCCTTCTATGTGTGATAGACATCTAGGCTTTGGAGATACCATTTATAATAGATGAAACAATCTCTCCTCACAGGGAGCTCAAAGTTCAGTTTCTGACCCTCTGCTATTTTCTGTACTCCCTCCCTTTGTAAACTTTTCTATTGGTTTCCAGCATTACCTTTATACTCTCAGCAGTATAATAATCAAAGACAATTCTAAAGGACTTGTGATAGAAAAATACCATCCATATCCAGAGAAAGTACTATAGGAGTCTAAATGTAGACAAAGCATTAGATTTTCCACTTAAAAATTTTGTTTTATGTTTTATAACTCTCTCATGGTTTTTATTCTCTTTTGATCTGATTCATCTTTCACAACATAACTGATATGGAAATATATTTAATGTAGTTATACATTATATAAACTATATCAGATTGCTGTCAGGGGTAAGGGAGTAGGGAAAGAAGGGAAGGAGAAAAAATGTAAAACTCAAAATCTTGCAAAAAAGATGAATGTTGAAAACTGTCTTTGTATGTAGTTGGTATATTAAATAATTTAAATTTTTTAAAAAAGGAGACTGGAAAGGTAGGAAGGGATTAGGTTCTGAAGGGGGCTAGTTTTCAATGGCAAACAGGATTTTGTATTTGATCCTTGGAAGTATTAGGGTACCACTGAAATCTAATGAGTGTGTGTGTGTGTGTTTGGGGGGGGTACGGTTGGACCTAAACTTCAGTGTGAATGATAAATCGCAGTGGAGGGACAACTGAGGCAGGTAGACTCATCAGCAGCCTATTGCAATAGTCCAGGGGTAAGGTGATGAAGGTGTACACCAGAGTGGTGGCAGCATCAGAGAAGAGAAGGAGGTATATTTTGGAGGATGTTTCAAATTAACTACTTGGTAACAGATTGGATAATAAGTAAAATGTCATGTAGATTGTGAGCCTTTTGGGAGGATTGTGTTACTCTCTACCATGATAGGAAAGGATGAAGGGAGGCTTTAATCTAATTTAAATTTTTTAATTAAATGCAAAGGTAGTTTTCTACATTCATCCATTTGCAAGTTTATGAATTCCACATTTTTCTACCACCCTCCCTTTCTTTTCTCCCTTACTCCCTCCCCCCCACCGGCAGCAAACAATCAGGTAAAAGTTGTACATGTACAGTTGGGTTTAATGTATTTCCATATTAGTCATGTTGTAAAAAAGAAAGTAGAACTAAGGGGAATGAAAAAAAATTGAACATAATATATTTTGCTCTGCATTCAGACTCTGTAATAGCTTTTTCTCTGGATATGGATGACATAGCAGGTCTCTCAGGATTGTCCTTGATCATTGAACTGCATTCATTTTAGTTGATAATCTCACAATGTTGTTGTCAATGTATACAATTTTCTCTTGGTTTTGCTCACTTCACTTAGCATCAGATCTTGCAAGTCTTTCCATACTTCTCTAAAGTCTGGCCACTCATGATTTCTTAAAGAACATTCATAGACCGTTACTTTTTTTAGTTTTTGCAAGGCAATGGGGTTAAGTGATTTGCACAGCTAGGTAATTGCTAGGTAATTACTAAGTTTCTGAGTCTGGATTTGAACTCCAGGGCAAAATATTTGAACTTGTGAGACTTTTCCTGTTTTTTTTTTTTATGATCTCTTTGGGATAAAGAACTAGTAATGCTTGCTGGATCAAAAGGTATGCCTTTTGGGCATAGTTTCTTTTTTTTTAAATTTATTTTTATGAAAGATATTATTTGAGTTTTACAATTTTCCCCCCAATCTTACTTCCCACCCCCCACCCCCCACGGAAAGCAATTTGTCAGTCTTTACTTTGTTTCCATGTTGTACCTTGATCCACATTGATTGTGATGAGAGAGAAATCATATCCTTAGAGAAGAGACAAGAAGTCTAAGAGGTAACAAGATCTGTTTTTTTCTAAATTAAAGGGAATAGTCCTTGTACTTTGTTCAAACTCCACATCTCCTTATCTGGATACAGATGGCACTCTCTTTTGTGGACAGCCCAAAATTGTTCCCGATTGTTGCACTGATGGAATGAGCGAGTACTTCAAGATTGATCATCACTCCCATGTTGCTGTTAGGGTGTACAGTGTTTTTCTGGTTCTGCTCATCTCACTCAGCATCAGTTCATGCAAATCCCTCCAGGCTTCCCTGAAATCCCATCCCTCCTGGTTTCTAATAGAACAATAGTGTTCCATGACATACATATACCACAGTTTGCTAAGCCATTCCCCAATTGAAGGACATTTACTTGATTTCCAATTCTTTGCCACCACAAACTGGGCTGCTATGACTATTTTTGTACAAGTGATGTTTTTACCCTTTTTCATCATCTCTTCAGGATATAGACCCAGTAGTGGTATTGCTGGGTCAAAGGGTATGCACACTTTTGTTGCCCTTTGGGCGTAGTTCCAAATAGCTCTCCAGAAGGGTTGGATGAGTTCACAGCTCCACCAACAGTGTAATAGTGTCCCAGATTTCCCACAACCCTTCCAACAATGATCATTATCCTTTCTGGTCATATTGGCCAATCTGAGAGGTATGAGGTGGTACCTCAGAGAAGCTTTAATTTGCATTTCTCTAATAATTAATGATTTAGAGCAATTTTTCATATGTCTATGGATTGCTTTGATCTCCTCATCTGTAAATTGCCTTTGCATATCCTTTGACTAATTGTCAATTGGGGAATGGTTTTTTTGTTTTAAAAATATGACTCAGTTCTCTGTGTTTTTTAGAAATGAGTCCTTTGTCAGAATCATTAGTTGTAAAGATTGTTTCCCAATTTACTACATTTCTTTTGATCTTGCTTATAGTGGCTTTACCTGTGCAAAACTTTTTAATTTAATGTAATCAAAATCATCTAATTGGTTTTTGATGATGTTCTCCAACTCTTCCTTAGTCATAAACTGCTCCCCTTTCCATAGATCTGACAGGTAAACTAGTCCTTGATCTTCTAATTTGTTTATAGTATTTTTTTTATGTCTAAGTCCTGTAACCATTTGGATCTGATCTTGGTAAAGGGTGTGAGATGTTGGTCTAATCTGAGTTTCTTCCATACTAACTTCCAATTTTCCCAGCAGTTTTTATGAAAGAGGGAGTTTTTATCCCAATAGCTGGACTCTTTGGGTTTATCAAACAGTACATTACTATAATGGCTTCTTGCTATTACATCTAGTCTATTCCACTGGTCCACCACTCTGTTTCTTAGCCAATACCAAACAGTTTTGATGACTGATGCTTTATAATATAATTTTAGATCAGGTAGGGCTTAGCTCCCTTCTTTTGCACTTTTTTTCATTAAGCTCCTGGCAATTCTTGACTTTTTATTTCTCCATATGAATTTACTTACAATTTTTTCTAACTCATTAAAATATTTTTTTTGGAATTTTGATTGGTAGGGCACTAAACAGATAGTTTAGTTTTGGTAGAATTATCATTTTTATTATATTAGTTCTACCTATCTACGAGCAGTTGATATTTTCCCAGTTATTTAATCTGATTTAATTTGTGTGAGAATTGTTTTATAATTATTTTCAAAAAGATTCTGAGTCTGTCTTGGCAAATAGACTCCCAAGTATTTTATGTTATCTGAGGTTACTTTGAATAGGATTTCTCTTTCTAGCTCTTCCTGCTGTATCTTGCTAGACATATATAGAAAAGTTGAGAATTTATGAGGGTTTATTTTATACCCTGCAACTTTGCTAAAATTGCTAATTGTTTCCAGTAGTTTTTTGGATGATTTCTTGGGATTCTCTAGGTAGACCATGATGTCATCTGCAAAGAGTGAGAGTTTTGTCTCTTCCTTCTCAATTCTAATTCCTTCAATTTCTTTTTCTTCTCTAATTGCTGAAGCTTGGGCATAGTTTCAAATTGCTCTGCAGAATGGTTTTTATCTATTCACAACTTCACCAACAGGGCATTAGTATGGAGGGAAGGTTTAGGGAGAAAATAATAAGTTCAGTTTTGGACAGGTTATATTACAATATTTATTGGACATCCATTCTCAGATATCTGAGAGGCAGTTGGAGATGAGATTGGAGTTTAGCAGAGAGGTTAGGGCAAAATAGATATGAGATTCACCAGTATAAAGATAACAATCAAATCATGAGAGCTGATGAGATCACCAAATGAAGTAGTGTATAAGGAGATGAGAAGAGGATCTAGGTCAAAACTCTGTGGAACACCAATGGTTAAAGAGTATTCCCTGTGGGGGGAGGGAAGCAAGAATGGGGGGAAAATTGTAAAACTCAAATAATATCTTTAACAAAAATAAATTTAAAATTGGTCTTTCATTGAAAAAAAAAAGAGCATTCCCTGGATGAGGATACACAAAAGAGACAGAGAAGGAATGATCAGATAGGTAGGGGAAGAACCAGGAGAGAGTGGCATAATAAAAACCTAGATAAAAGACAACATCAAGGAAGAGAGAGTGATTGTTAGTGTCAAATGCTGCAAAGTGGTCAAGAAGGAAATGTCATTGGATTTGGTTACAAAGAGATCATTGGTAACTTCACAGAGAACAACTTTTGGAGATTCAACAAGAGTATGAGGTAGAAACATTACAACAAATACAACAATACAACAAAGACAAAATATAGGATGCTATTCTTGCCAAGTATTTCACAGATGATGCTACTCAACCATATTCTTTCCTAGAAGATCACCTTAATTCTTGCTATTACATAATTTAAAAAAATTGGTGGTGAAGTGGCTGACTTAACATTGGAGCAAGTCCAGTGTTTAGAACAATGAGTTTCCCCATTATAGTTTGAGCCAATATGTCCAATGTATATTAGCTCATATATCTCTACCGACTCTTATGAACAGACTGTCCTATTGCACATAGACCAGACCATGACCTTAGAACCATAACAAAGTGTAGGGTTACCTAGTAACCTAGTGTATTCAGGAAGAGCCATATAGTTTGTTTAAGTATAATTTTCTTTCCAAATTCATCCAGATTAGTCCCTATGACACCCCCATGTTAATAGCACAGTGCTCAGCAAATACTTTCTGGCATTGTCTCTCTTCCAAACTTGTGTGACAGTGATTTACCTCTAAGACAAGAATGAATATGTTACTCCTCTACTCAATAACTCTAGGAACTCCCTCTTATCTCTAGTATATGATACAAACTACTTTGGCATTTAGTATGCTTCACACTTAGCATAACCCTGCTAATTATTCATTATGCCCTTTCATGTTGTCTTGGTTCCAGCCAGACTTGGTTTCTTGCTATTCTTTACAAAGGGTACCACATTTCTTGTTTTCTTGCCTTTGCACAAGCTCATTCCCATGCACTCTCCCTCACCTACCCTTTTTTTAAATTTGAGAATCCATATTTTTTTAAAGTTCAGCTTAGGTGTTTGTTATCTTCTACATAAAATGCAATATTCCAAAGTGTGGCCTCAAAGTCAGATTAAAATGTAACTGAAAAATATTTAACAAAATAAACAAAAATATAATAGAAAATTGATAATATTAATATACAGTTTTCTTTTTTCTTTTCTTTTCCCTCCGGTTACATTCAAAAACAAGTTTCAGCATGCACTTTTAAAACCTTGAGTTCCAAATTCTCTCCCTTCCTCCCACCCCATTTTCTTTCATTGAGAAAACAAATTATTCCGTAGAGATTCAAAATGCATAGTCATGAAAAACATTATCACAAAAACCATGTTGTAAAAGTAAGCATAACCCCCCCCCAAAAAAGAGAAACCTCAAGAAAAATACATTTTAAAAAAAGTTTGTTTCAATCTGTATTCAGACACCACCATCTCTATCTTTGGGATAATAGTATTCTTTATCATAAGTCCTCCAGAGTTGTTTTGGGTCACAGCATTTGGAGAAATTATTCACAGCTGATCAATCTACAACATTGTTGTTACTTTGTATATAGTACATTTCCCATTCATTGTATTTGCTCATGTAAGTTTTTTACTGAGAGTATCCTGTTCTTCATTTCATCTTAATAATGTATCATAATTTGTTCAATTATTCCCTAACTGATGGGCATTCCCTCAATCTCCATCTGCATACCACCAGAAAAGAACTTAATATGTGGTTTTCTAAGTCAATATGCCATCTTCAAGGGATAATTATGTATGGTTTAGTGGCCCTCCTATCCTACATGAACCTTTTCTTATTCTCCAACTTCTAGTTCCTCCCTGCTCAGTATATAATTATTTATATTTTTGTTTATGTACTGGTTGTCTCCTTCAATAGAATTCTGGGCCTTGAAGACAGAGGCTATTTCATTTTTGTCTGTTTCCCTACTGTCACAACATCCCTCCCTTTCCTCCCTCCCCTCTGGCTCTTACACCGTAGATCCTTATAAAATGCTTTGGTGGAACAGCAGCCCTGGAGTCAGAATCCAGCCTCAGACAATTCCCTACCTGTGTGAACTTGGGCAAGTCATTTAACCACCCCTGTCTAACATAAAAAAAAATTCTTCTTTTATATTTGTTTAACAACTCAATTTTAGTTGTGTGGACAGAAAGTTTTCTTACAATAGAATGAGAATGATTTAATAGTTTCATATTGTTCTTTCAATGGTGATTTGCTAAGTTGTCTCCAAAATCTACTTGGCTTGGCTTTCATTTTTTGATAGATTTCTTTCACCTGCTTTTGGTTTTGTATGTTTGACTATAATAATGATAATAATAATAATAATAATAATAATAAATACATCTAGCCTTTTTTGGCACCTCATCTTCATGTGCTTCCAAGCTCAACCCAGTCAAGCTATTCCAAATTCACTTAACTCTATGGTTCAGCATTTGCTCAATACCAAACCCACTGATAGAGTTTATTTTTACTAGTCTGTTAAAGGTGAGTAAGCTCAAAGCAAAAAGCATATAATGAAATAGTATAGTTAGAAAAGTAGCAATAAAACGTTTCTTCCATAAACCTTGGGCATTTGTAGATGGGTACACATGTAGCACACATGTAAAGGCAGTGCTTACATAGGGAGGTAGCACATCTCTGATGCCTCAGGTTTGCTGGTATCTTCTGGTAATGTATGTTTTTGTTCTGCTTCTACAGGCTGATGCTGGGCATGTGATCTCTAATGGACCCACAAAAGATATGTCAGTGCAGAGCATCTTATTGCTGGCTTCTGATCAAATCCTCACCAGAGGTACTCTCTCTTCCCCATAAAAGGAGTGGATTTAACTTAGATCTAGGGTCTTTTACTTTGATTTTTGAGAAAACTAGGATGCTCACACATCCAGACTAGGGAAAAAGTCCTTAAATGTTTTCTTTCCATAAATTCTTTGAAGGCAGTAAATTTGTATCTCTAGGACCTAAATTTGTATCTCTAGGATATATATATATATATATACATATATATATATGTATATATATATATATATATATATATATATATATATCTGATATATATAGGAAGCCTTTTAAAAATGTTTGTGGATTGGTCTAATGAACATCTTTTGGGAAGCAACACAGAAAGCAATCAAATAGAACCCATAAGCATTCATTCTAATTTTGAACCCATTTCTTCTTTCTCCTCACTATTAATCTGTCTGCTCCAAGTTTCTATCTTATTGAGGGTCAGGAAGACCTTGTAATTCCTGTTTCATTCCTGATTGAAGGGAAAACCTGTATCTCCCCAAAATCATTTTATGGTCAATTTTTCAACAATCTTCAAAGGTTTGACAAGAAGTCAGTCTTGTTCTTAAGATGATTTGGATTTCCTATGCAAATAAGGTAGGGTAAGGGGAAGGAAGGCAAGAATACTTTACACTTCAGTCTATTGTTGAAAATCTTTCATTTATTCTGTATGTGTGTCTAGTGACAAACTTCCCAGACTTTGAACCAATCTACAATTACAAACTTACTTTTCTAAGTTTTCATTACAATTATATTGTGATATAGATAGATATTGTCACCATTTAATAGAAGAAGAAATTGAATCTCAGAGAGATAAAAATGTGCATTGTTAGAGTACAGAACCAGTATTGGCAGCCAAGTCTCTTGATATTGAATCTAATGTATTTTCTAATATACCAAGCTATTTCTAGTTATTCTGGGACCTGTCTGCCATGGGGTTTTTCTAAATGAATTCAGTCATTCTAATGTGCTGTCTTTCTTCTTTGCATGAGGTCATAAACTTCAAAGATGTAATCTACCATTTAGAGCAGGTATACAAATAATAAGATTCTCAGTCTCCTAGGGTATTTGGAAAATCCCCCTAAGTTATATTTTTCTTCTAAAGTTTTTATTGATATTTTTGTTTTATTTCAATTTCATTTTTCAATGAAATGCTGTTAGCTGCTTCTGCCTTCATGTAAAGAACCATTCCTTATAACAAATAGAAGAGGAGAAAAATTTGTTTAGCAAAACTAGCCAATACATGAACTAAGTCTGACTTTAATTACCTACAGTATTCTATACCTGTGGCCCCTTATCTCTGCAAAGAGAGGAAGAAGGCATATTTTCCTATCAGATTCTTTTAAGTTGACAAAAATAAGTGATGGGCAAGAAGAACAAATATGTAAAAATTATTCTCAGGGTACTGGATTGGTTCAGCACTTTTTCTGCTGTGATAGCATGCTTGCTTTGTTAAAGCCTTGAATTAATGTCAGATGGGAGGGAAACATGATTAAATCTTTTTGTTTGTTTGTTTCTTACCACCTAATGTCATTGGTTTGGGTTTTTGGTTCCTTTTTTTCCAACCTTCAGTATGAATTCAGACACACTTGAGGGAGTTTGTTTCTGGTTTTATAGAAGCTAAAAATGTCTTTGTCCGGTTGATTGACAAGGGAATTTGGCCTAGTTTGGCCTCCCAGAGAGTGTGGGGAGACATGTGAACTAATTTGCAGAAATCAGGGGTGGGAGGGTAGAGTGAGTATTTTAGTACATAGTGTCATTTTCAAAAAGCCGCAGAAAGAACAGGGAAGCAGCTTATCTTTCCTAAAGATAGAATGTGCCTATGAATGGGTCCGAGAGACTGGCAGCTCTCTCTCTATGATTGAAAGTTATGCAAATACAAATGAACAGGAGGTAAGTTGGAGGCTGAGAATGTCACACGGGTCCTAAAAGACCTCTCATACATCAATGACAGAATAGTCTCTCAGCAAAACCCCTCCAGTTGTTTCCAGCAGATCATCTTCCCAACATTGTACAGTCATGTAGAAAGGTGGGATTTCTTGACCTAGGTAGATTGCTACAAAAAAATGTGTGTGCACACATGTACATCCATGCACATGTGTGTATCTACATGATTTGTGAGGATATGTAGACAAAAAGAGTGGAGGCAGAAAGCTTTATGGGTAGAAACCACAAGATTTTCAGTTGGGAGATCAGACGACTGAATCTGTGATTAAATGGCAAAATTAGTTCTGAGTGAAAGAAACCGGTAGTAGCCAGTGAACCTTTAGTGAAAAAGGCAACGATGCCAGAAAAATACAATAGCATTTGCTCTCCCAACAGAACAGTGCACAAGAATGACTTGTTCCCCTTTCCTCACCCCTTGTGCTTTGTTAACAGAATGTCCCTGGCACTCATGTGCTCCAGCTTGCTGCCAAAGGCTTAGTTTTACTCTTGCATAATGCCGAGGAATACTGCTATATAGATCATAAAATCAGCTTTATGTCTCAAGATCCAAAGTTGCCTTTCAAGAACATAATTTTCAATGATACTTGGAAAAAAATTTTTTCTCTCCCCAATATTATAAAGGTTTTTTTTTACTTATCTACACTATCATTATTATAATTGAGACAAAGATTCCAGTCAATAAATGCCTTCTGGATTTCTTTGAGATTATTTTAAATAAGCAATTTAATTTCTAATCCCTTGTCATTTGACACCAGGAGCCCAGTACAATAAGTTTTCATAACATACTCTTAAGTTTAGTGTTTTCACAATTGAAAAATGAATGCTCTAAAATTATAATGATTAAGCTTAATTCCTAAAGAAGAGAGATAGGAAAATGTGCTTCCCTCCCTTCTGTATAGAGATAGGGAACAATGTGAAACACTGCATATAACTTAGGATTTTATAGATGTGTTGGGATTGGTTTTGTTGAACTAGTTTTTCACCTTTTTAAAAAAATTCTCCATTATTATGGATGGATGTCTGGGAAGCAGAAAGGGGAAGGATGTATTGAAAAATAGATGTGATCTAAAAATAGAGGATATGAATACTTTTGTTTGAAAAAAATAGTGTTTTCCTACTTTAAAAGAACATGTCCAAGACAAGATGCCAATCTTGGTATATTAAAATCAGTTTGGGACAAATTAGTTTCCTTACTTTTTTTCTTTCTTTACTCATTTTAAAAAAGTTTTTATTGATGAATAGTTTTCCCAAGTATCCCTCCTTCTCCCTCTCCCAGAGAACCCTCTCATATAACAAATAGTATCTGAAAGAGGAAAACAAATCATTATGTCTGACTGATACCTTGAAAAAGTTTAAGGTATCAATTCTTGTCACATTATGTGACATCTGTGGACCTGCTACTTTCACAAAGGGATTGGTTGGGAATGTCCTCTAATATCTCTTCTTTTGAGTCCTATTTAATTTTTATATATTTTTTTACATTTATTTTTGATTTTTTAGTATTTATTGTTCTGTCAATTTATATTGTTTTAGTTACTGTGCATATTTTTTTGACACTGCTTCTTTCATTTTGCATCAGTTCATAGAGATCTTTGCATGCTTCTCTGTATTTATCACACATAAAATTTCTTATAGCACAGTAAGGTTCATTTTATTTGTGTACCACAATTTGTTTTGCCATTCTTCAATTATTGAATTTTGTTTTTCATTCTTTATTATCACAAATTTTCCGTTCTGCAATTAATGAATTTTGTTTTTCATTCTTTACTATCACAAAATTTCATTCTTTACTATCACACCATAAATATGGTGAATATGGTGGCTTTCTTCTTATCAGTTGAGTTTAAGGCGAGTAATGGAGTCTCTGGTACAGATTTGCATTTCAAGTTGCTTTCCAAAGTAGTTGTCCCATTTCACAACTCCACCAATGATATATTACATAACCTCTCCAACATTGACTGCTAGCATTTTGGGGAGTAAGGTCATTTTTGTCAATTTATAGGACCTGAGGTAAAAACCTTAAGGTTGTTTTGACTTAAATTTTTCTTATTATTAGTGATATGAAGCATTTTTTCATGTAGTTATGAATACTTTGTAAGTCTTCATTTGAGAAATGATTCATGATATCTTTTGACCAGTTATCAATTGGAGAATTGATATTATTTTATGACTCTTTATTTGTTGTTTATATATCTTGGATACCAAACCTTTATCAGAGAAATTAGATGCAAACTTCCCCTTTCACTTTTCTTTTTATCCGATGTACGTTAATTTTAATCTCTGCAGAAACTTTTCAGTTTCACATAAAGTTATCTATTTTGACTTTTGTGACTGTCTTTATCTCTCACAGCTGTTAGAGGTGCATGATCTGCTTCTCTTCTAATTCTTTTAATAGCATGATCTTTCACATTACGGTTGCATATCTACTAAAATGTATTTTGATATAAGAAGTTGGTTTAAGCTAAATTTCTGCCAGATTGCTTTCTAGTTTTATCAGAAGGGTTTTTTAATCAATAAAGGAGCTCTTTTTCCTAGTTAATTTATGTTTTCTACTTTAAAAAGAACTGAGTTATTAAGTTTTCTTGTTTCTGATTTTACCTTGTCTAGTCTGTACAATTGATCTCTGTCTCTGTTTCTTAACCAAAACCAGACAATTTTGATAACTTCTGCTCTAAGATATAGTTTAAAGTCTGGAAGATCTATTTTTCCCTTCATTCCTATTTCTTTTCATTATTTCCCTTGATATTTAGATCTTTGGTTTTTCCAAAAGAGTTTGTCATTATTTTTTATCAAGTTCTGTAGAGCATCCCTTTGATATTTTGAACAGTATAGCATTTAAAGTATAGATTAATTTTGGTAGTATTGTTTTTATTTTTTGGCATGATCTAGCCATGAGAACTGAATATTTCTGCAGATATTTAAGTTGTTTATTATTTATATAGAAATATTTCATAATTAGTATGTTTCTTGCTGCTTTTAAAACACATAACCTTGAGACAACTCAGTTGGTAAATTTCATTTATCTGTATTTTATTTAAACAACACTTTCAAGGTAGTTCTGAAGGTGTTCAGTAAATCAGAGAAAGAAACAAAATTTGTGAAAATGTGACATTTTGTAGTTAGAGGGTTATATTTGAAGTTAGGAAATTTAGATTTGAATCTTGGCTTTGAAACTTATTAACTGTGTGACCAGTAAAAAACCTGTTTAATGTCCTTATGGAGACAGAGCTCTGAACAAAAGAACTTTGGCATTAGCAGTGCTTCTACTTAGGGCTCTCAGCCATCATCCTGGGAAGCAACCATTGAACATTCTTACCTCTTAAATCCTTGACATTATCAAATAGCTCAACATTAGAAACATGATTTTATCAGTGGAAATGAAATTAAAGAAGAAACAATGACTGCCACAACACCTTAATACCATGTACTCTTCCATCTGATGTGCAGCTGAAACATTCCATATGTGAAGGTTTCCATATTAGAATATGAGCTCCTTGAAAGCAAAGTCTATCTTATTTTTCTGTTTGTATTCTTCTCTCTTAGAACTGTGCTTTGTACATAGGAAGCATTTAATAAATGCCTCATTTATTCATTCATTACTGTGCACTGAGAGTTCTCCCTTGGTCCACTAAATTTCTTCTTGAAACTAGAGGTAGCATTTCATCCCAAAATAGGTTCAGAGCTTAGAATCATAATTACATTGATTTAGAACTGGAATGGAACTTAATTATTGTTCTAAACAGAATAAAATTTTTCTATTCGTTAAAAAAGCTACAGTTATGATTCCAGTCTTTACTGAGGACAACTTATAAACTCTTACTTTTTTGGTTACATGATAAATTAGGGACAAAGTGAGGATAGACAAAATTCATTGCCACACTGGGAAAAAAAATAGATTCAAAGATCATTGCAATATCTTCACATACACAGAGTAGTATTGTGGTACATTACCAAGATAGCTAAGGTTGGAGAGACAGCTTGAAATTGTGCATACAGGGCCAACTTTGTTGTCAGGAAGATGTGAATTCAAGTTATTTCTTGACAAATACTGACACAATCCCTGTGTCCCAAAGTGACTCTTAAAGATTATAAGTTACAGATGAAGTGCTGATCTGCACTGGTGGTAGGATGTTTCATACCAGAAATTACTTATGTTAATGAAATCACAGGTTCAGACAAAATAAAAAACTTTTAAATAATTAAATTTGATAGGTTAAAGTAAATACATTTCACAGGATAGTAAAGTTTTTTTGGAAAGAAGTTGAAGTTATAAGAAGGGAAATGTCAAAGTAACATATAGTTAGTTTCAGAAAGACTGGCTTCAGAAAGGGGCTAATGAGGAACACATTGCTCCTTCTCCCTGTTTATCAGTAGAATTGCTCTGGTTAGGGTTAGCATTCACTGAAATAAGAGGCAAACAGACAGCATAGGATAGTAGAAGGTATGGAACTAGGAACCTGGTTTCCAGTACAAGCTTATGAGATCTGTGACTTTGGCAAGATATTTTACATCTCTGATCCTTGGATTCCTCTGTATAAATTGGAGAAAGCATGAATTTTTCCTGTTAATCATATGTAGTCATTGTAAAGTTTGGGTTAGGCTGTAGTGATAGAAGTAACGTATCTAGAACAAGGAAAATAATTGTCATATTGTAGTCTATACCTCTTAAACCCTAGCTGATGAAGGGCATCCCATTTGGAAGATACTGATGGGCTATCTGCAGATGTTGCTTAGATGATGAAAAGTATGAAATCCATATCAATCAATAAAAAAGTGTTTATTAATCACTAGGTTTCAGCCTTGTTCTGGGAATACAGACACATAAGTGCAGTAGTTCTGACCCTAAGAGAGCTTACGTTTTATTAAAGGAGACAATATATACACAGCTAAATGGTACAAGAGTTAGAACAGTTGACCTATGATCTAGCTGTGTGACCTTGAACGTCACTTAACACCATTGCTTTACAAAAACAAAAACAAAAAAGACTGGCCTAAAGTCAGGAAGAGCTTGAGTTCAAATCTGAATTCAGACAGGTATGTGACTCTTGGAAAATCACTAAATCTCTATTTGCTTTAGTTTTTTCCAACTGTAGAATGAGGACATTAAGAGCACTTAATCTGCAGGGTTGTTGTGAGGACTGGATGATATAATATTTGTAAAGGGTTTAGCACAGTGCCTATTACGTAGTAGAAGATGCATGATAAATGATTATTCTCTTCCCTGACTTCTCTTTACTGTGTATATACATCAAATGCTTTAATCTACTTTTGGGTCAGATCTTGTTTTTTATTATTTTCTTTGTACTAAATGTATGAATCATTTTACATTTTAAAGGTTTAAAGATACTCTTTATGAAATATTTTTTATAAGTAGAACATTATTGACTTTCTTAACTCTGCCTTGTAAAAAGATAGACATGAATTGCTTAAGTATTTATTGACCCTATGTGTGTGGCATTATTTGTTTCTAAGATGAAACAGTTTTCATAATGGTTACTCTTTCCTTTCTTTATGAGTTAGCTTTATTGCTGTCCTATTTCATCCACTAATTCCCTAAAATGACAGTAGGGGGAGCTAGACAGTTATATGTAAGATTTTTAGATGCATTTTCTGAATCAAATATGTGTTTTGCATAGTGCCATTTCTAATATGTACATAAGGATGTTGCTCATGTATCTTAAATTTAGAATTTCAGATTAATTTCTTTTCCCAAGGTGAAAAATAGATGAAACTGAAGACAAAAGTAACATTTTTTCTTTTAAAAATAATCTATTTTTATTGTAACTTTTGTTTTTTATATTACATTAGTTTGTCATTCCCCCCTTACATAGCAAGCTATACCTTGTAATAGGGATTAGGAGAAAAATGGGGTTTTAAAAAACTATTCAACCTAGCTGTGTGGCCTTGGGCCCTAGCTGTGTGGCCTTGGGCAAGCCACTTAACCCCATTTGCCTTAAAAAATCTAAAAAAAAAAACCCCAACCAAACAAACAACTATTCAAGCACATTGAATGTGCTGGATAGGTTATGATATATTCCAAATCCATAATCCCACCTTTGTAATGAAGGGAGGGACAAGCATGTTCTCAACTTTTCTTTGCAGTCAAACTTGGTAATTATAATTATAAAGCATTCAGTTTCTGTTTTTTGTTCTTTCAGGTTACATTGTTGTAATAATTACATATATTACTTTCCTGGTTATGTTGATTTACTCTGCATCAGTTCATGTATATCTTCCTATATTTCTTTTAAAACTTAATAATAAAAATACAGTAATACTTATACATGTATTTACCATATATGTGTGTCCTCAATAGACAATTACTTACTTTATTTCCAAAACTTTTCTACCAAAACTATGCTACTGTGAATATTTTGATATTTAGAAGTTTCTTTCTCTGACATTGTTGAATATATATGTATAGTACATATACATACATACATATATATGTACATACACACACATATATAAAATCAACAGTGGGCCAAAGAGTATGGAATGTTTAGAGCATGATTTGAAATATCTTTCCAGAATGGTTTGAACAAATCACATCTCCACTTTCAGAGTACTTACAGCTAAACAACCATTACAGCTTTGACTACTTCCATCTTTTAGTCATCTATGCCAATTTGCTGGTTTTGAGACAAATCTCAGATTATTTTTTATTTGCATTTAAGAGTGACACTTTGATACTTAATTTCATACAGGTATCAATGAAAAAACCAAAATAGTTATTGGTGACTTTTTTCCCAACTGTCTCTTCCTCTTTATACCTCTTTTACTTTTCTCCATTGTCTCCTTTTCTCTCCCTGAATATTCCTATCTTCTCTCCTTTTTAACTTTCTTCCCTGCTTAGGTCTGAAGTTCATCCATGACCTCATAAGCAGTGTTTAGCCTCATTTTTAGTATGTTAAAGCGATTTGGTAAATAATAACCTCCTAGGGTAAATGTATACTTTTTTTAGGTCTGTGATCTACTTGATCTATCATTCTAGTTCTCTCTCTCTCTCTCTCTCTCTCTCTCTCTCTCTCTCTCTCTCTCTCCCTCCTCCATATCTTTTCATAAAAGGGGAACTCTATGAGCTGGTGGATTGATTCTAGATATATTGACATGTTGTTATCAGAGGAGCATCAGGCTTTCTCAGCTACATTTCAGTTTTACATGAACAGATGACCTTTTCAGTTCATGTACTTTGGATTTTATACTGCTTTTCTGGTGTAGTTCTTCATTGGTAATAACTTAAAGCATCCTTAAATTCACCATGCATTCTTTCATTGTTTCTTGGGAGACATAGAACTTTTAAATTTTTCAGATACTGTGGCTTTCTCCATATAGTGAAACTGGATTTACTGTCCCAATGTACAAACAAGTAGGTTGAATTCTCAGATCATAGATGGCTTGATTTCCCTCTTACATTTCTAGGAGTATACCTCAAGGTTTGCAGGATTCTTCTAAAACTGTTATTTCAAATCCCAGTTCTGGTGTATTATTTCCAGTATTAATCACCCAGAGCCATTTAATATCTCCTCAATGCCAGTGATTAGCACCCCACTATTGATATAATCATTTGATTTTTCCAATATCAATTAACTAGTTGTCATCAAATAGTTTCTTTAAAGAGATATTATCTGGGGGTGGCTAGGTAGCGTAGTGGATAGAGCACCGGCCCTGGAGTCAGGAGTACCTGAGTTCAAATCTGACCTCAGACACTTAATAAATTACCTAGCTGTGTGGCCTTGGGCAAGCCACTTAACCTCATTTGCCTCGCAAAAAAAGGCCTAAACAAAAAAAAAAAATAAAAAAAGAGATATTATCTGAAAAGAAAAAATAAGACCCAAAGTATAAAAATGATATCCTGAATTAGAGCCTATACTACCCTTATACTAGACCTTGGGATTCAAAAGTTCACTTTTTGGGTATAGCATCCCTGATGGATGTGTTGCTCCTTTGTTTGGAGGATATAGCATCTTAGCTACCAGGTTGATGTATGTTGGGTTAAGCTGGTTGCTCCACAGGGCTAGCTCCTTCCCAGGCTTGGCCAAAGAAATCCTGATAATTCTTCTGAACTTTCAAAGATCTTAAGGGCACAACCTGGTATGTTTCATCTCTAATAATCATTCAAATAAGAACAGGAAAGAATAAATACAAGAGGAGCAGAAGAAACAGCAAAGCCATATGTTTAAGGGCCAGGTTTGAGTAGGCCACTCTGCTCCTTTCTCTTACCTAGACTAGAGGCTTAAAGAAGTTCTATGAAGGTCAAAAATTTGGTCAAAAGCAATCCTCAGTCTATTATGCCAAGATTTATAACTCCACTCCTAGTCAATAGACATCATCAGATTCTTCAGTTCCAGATTGGCACTAGTAGCTTCAGAAAACATAGCATGATTCCAAATAATTCCCATTTGTTCCCTCTGCTTCCATGAAACACTTCTTTCCCAGAATTGGCTGGAGGGGATAGGGTTCAGAGTTTCACATTGAGTTCTTATTAGGGAAATAATTAGGCCCATGCAGGGCATGTGACAGCTTAACCACAGGTTAGGTCCCAGGAAAAGAAGTGCTATTGATCTAAGCCATGAATGATGTATTTAGAGAATTCAACCCTACCACAAACATGTGGCTATTTAGCCAGAGATGCTGGTGTTAATTCAAGAACTTGCCATCCCACTTTCTTCCCATCAGGATTGGTTGAAATCAGTGATTCTCAAAGTGTGGTCCAGAGATCCGCAGGGATACTGGAGACCTTCTCAGGGGGTCCTATGAAGTCAGAAATATTTCTATAATAATACTAAGATGTTTAAATTTCTAAGATGGTAGATATTGATAGATAGGACCCTTATAAACAAAAATCTTTTGGGGGAAATCTTCAATAAATTTTAAGAGTGCAAAGGGATCTTGAGAACAAAAAGTTGGAGAACCACTGGTTCATATATTCCTTGCTGGTACATTTCTCACAACTGCTAATGATTACAGACAGTTGAACCAAGCCAATGTACTCCAGAGTTCAGCAACAAAAAGGGCAGCCCAAATGGATTCCCTGCTCTTAAGCCGCTTCTCCATCTCTTCTACTTCAGTCCAAGAACTGAGCTTTGGGATCACTTCTTTGGCAGGCTGCAACAAGCCCAGCTCATAGAGCAGTGCCATAAGGGATTAGCTTATGGCTTTTTGGCTCTAATTGGCCCTTCCTCACACATAGCAACTTCCTCTGCCTGCAGCAGGACAGAACTCATAAAAATGGGAGGCATTCCTTTATACCTTTGAAAAGTTCAAAGGGACCTATTTCCCAAGGAGATTTAGCATCTGAAGGCAATGAGATATTCTGAGGGAAGAGGCCAGCACCCTCAGGGAACTGGGGAATAATTCTTAAAAGAGTCAGGCAGGATACAGATGACTGCTGAGGACCTATGGATACTGGTACTCACTGCCCAACTACTGCTTCTCCCCCTACTCCATCACCTGTCTGGGTCCTTTATGAATATATAGTTTAGTTAGTTAAAGGAGAATAAGTGTGAAGTTAGATTTGGTCTCATTTTGCTTCTCTTGGTTCTCTGGACATAGGCTATGCCACTGACCCTTCACTAGTTATCCAGTAAATGTGGATCTTGTGTCACAAGGGAACTAAGGTGAAAGAGTAAATTTTTTCACCATCATTAAGAGAAAAAACCTTCCCCTCCTATTCCCTCAAAGATTCATGATCTATTGATGGTGGATTGGTTATTTTAAAAAGATATTTTATTTATATTCATGTTCCATAAAATAGTCGACCATCTTTGCAAGACCTTCAATTAATTTAAATTGAAGGATGTCTATGAAGGGGGAAAACAAACATTTGTTAAATGTCTACTGAGTACTAAGCACTATGATAAGTCTCATTTAATATCTCATTTGATCCTCACAATAACCCTGGAAGATAGGTACTATTATTCCCATTTTACAGTTGAGGAAACTGAAGCATACAGAGGTTGAATGACTTGCCCAGGGTTGCACAACTAGTAACCATCTGAAGTCAGATTTGAAATCAGGTTTACCTGACTCTAGACCCAGCTCTCTATTCATCACCTATGTTGCCTGTGAAACCAATTTATGTGTAGTTGGAATGCAAATGTAATATAAGTTTGGTCAAGAACCCAATCCTTACAGAATGCTCATATTTTTTTTCTGGGGGGGCTTGTACATACATATAAGTGCACAAATATTCCTTGCCTAGGTAACTGAACCAAATTTATAAAAATAAGAGCAATTCCCCAGCTGAAAAATGGTCAAAAGATATGAACAGGAATTTTTTTTCATAAAAAGAAATCAATGCTATCAATAGTCACATGAAAAATGCTCTAAATTACTACTGATTAGAGAAATGCAAATTAAAACAATTCTGATATATAATCTCATACCAATTTGATGATTGGCTACCATGAGAGAAAAGGAAAATGAAAAATATTAAAGTATGTAGAAAATTGGGACACTAATGAACTGTTGGTGGACCTGTGAACTGGTCCTACCATGTTGTTGTTTTTCAGTCATTTTATAACTCTTCCATGTTGCCTTTTGGGGTTTCCTTGACAAAACTATTGGAATGGTTTATCATTTCCTTCTCATCTCATTATATAGATGAAGAAACTGAGATAAATGGGTGAAATGACTTGCTCAGGGACACATAGCTAGTAAGTCTCTGAGGTTAGATTTGAACTCAGGACTGTCCACTGTACCACCTAGTTTCCCAGTCCTATCATTCTGGAGAACAATTTGGAACTATGTCCAAAGAGCTATAAAACTGTGCATACCCTTTTAACAGCAATACCACACTACTAGGTCTATATCATAAAAAGATAAAAGAAAAAGGAAAGTATTTGTACAGAAGTATTTATAGCAGTTCTTTTTGTGGTGGCAAAGGATTGCAAACTGAGGGGATGCCCAGCAATTAGAGAATGACTGGACAAGTTGTATTCTATGATTTTGTTGGGATGCTATTGTGATATAAGAAATGATGGACAAGTTGGTTTCAGAAAAACTTGGGAAAACTTATATGAACTCATGCAAAGTGAAGTAAGCAGAACCAGAAGAACATTTTACACAGTAACAGAAATATTATAACAATGATCAACTGTGACAGACTTAGCTACTCTGATCAAAACAATGATGAAAATGTTTTCCATCTTTTACATGTAATTGGAAGGTATTTAAAGAAATATATCTATATATAGGTTATGTAAATTTATTTTTCCTGTGTACCAGCTACCTATTCTGATTGTTTGATAATGGAAAACAAAATGAATGGGGGCTCAGGAGTTACAGTAAGAAGCTCCAAATTGAGTGCTATGTACACTCTGGATTAGATTTGGAATATGGCTTCTAAGACTTAGGGTAACAATTCTAGGGGCTATGTTGTGGTTGACTTTTATTGTTTTTTTAGCATCAAACTTGAGTAACTTTCACAAAACAGATCAGGCAAGTATTCATGATGTTAGACTACTAGCCAGTGTTTCCAGGGCAAGAGGTCACTGCTACTCTTTTCCATTCCTTAAAAAATGATGAGGTACAAATTACTCCACCAGCTACTAGAAGGAATGTTCTTTTACTTTTGGTAGAGATTCACTCTTTCAAGTATTCAGGATCGTGTGACATTCTTGCCATGTTTTAAAGTCTGGGGGCATGTCCTGAAGAAGAGGTCTAATTCCTCCTCTTCAAGACACCTTTTCTTCTAGTTTCTATTACCAGGTGCTTTAAGCTACATCTACATCAGGCCCACTAATTAACCATGGGATAGTTTGGTCATGAACTCTAAGAGATATAGGAATCTACTATATACTATATTTTATATAGTTATTTAAAAATTAAGCAAAATTATTTAATTCATTTTAAACAAAATTAGGTAAATAGCACATAGTAACAGAAAAATCAAGTCAAATTTTTAAAAAACTTTAAGATGAAAAGTATGTGCAGTTTCACTTTCTGAGTAGATAATTCTAGACTATAAATCCATATTTATATCTTTGGATAGATCCTAATGGGAATCCATGGTTAGATAGATATCACATGGATATTTATGGATAGCTATAGAGATAGACATCTTTCTATCTAGATATAGACAACTTTTGCTCCCTCTCTATTTTTTTTCTGACCTTTCTACTGTTTTGGAGCCCTTTCTTCTTAAAGTCAAAGTGGCAATGTTTAAATTGCATCTTAACATTACTACTTGTAGAGACATGTAATGGTAATGTTTCTGCTCCAGGTGTTTCTAATTTATTTCACTTGGATATTCTCTGGGAAAATAATTGAGTTACTTGACTTTAAAGGAACCAAATGGTGTTAAAACAGGAAAACAATATAGGAAGCTCTGAGAAGTCACAGAATAGGATAAAATAGGTTGGAGACAAGCCTGAAAATTTGGCTAGACAGAAAGAAAACATGTAGGTATCAGCAGAGATCATGAGTCCAGACAAGTGAGAGGTCCAGCAGACCAGGGAACTAAGATGAGGAATCTTAAGTGATTGAGAACCAAGGCCTAGAGTCTCAGGCAGAGAATTTGGAAAATGAACTGAGTTCACAGAGTGTATTCACTACTATTCTCTAGGTCAAACTTACTTTTCTATGAAATTTCCCTGCCATCATATATTTACACATTTCCTCTCATAGAAAGCAATTCTACTCACATCTCTGTTTTTGTTCAGTCATGTCTGGCTCTTTATGACTCCCTTGGATTTGTCCTTAAGAATTTCTTGGCAAAGATATTGGAGGAGCTTGCCATTATCTTCTTTGATGTGGTCCCATTTTACAGATTAGGAACTGAGGTGAATAGGGATTAAGTGATTTGCCCAGGGTCCCATAGCTATGTCAGATCTTCCTGATTCCAGGTCTAAGCATTCTAACTGCTACACCATCTAACTGACTACTCACATCTTTACTTGTCAAAATACTTCTCCTTCTACAGGGCTTAACTCACAAACTATCTCTTCCATGAAGGCTTCCCTGATGTTCCTCCAGGAACAAATGTTTCTTTCTTCTTTAAATCTTCCATGCTATGTCATTTCAAGTTTCTTAGGCACTACATATTTATTTTTTATATTTTAACTACATCTCCCCTTAGATTGTAAGCTTTTTGAGGGCAGAAAATGAAGCGTTTTTCATCTTTGTATCTGTAGTACTTAATGATATTTGAATGTAAGTAAATTGATCATCCATAGGTCAAAATTCCAGTAAAGGTTCAGATTAGTGGTTGAGGGCATTGCTAACTAAAATAGAATTTGCTAGTGAAGTAACATTCTTCTGAAACAGGTGTCCCTGACATGTTTCCCAGACAGAGACAGAACTGGTCCGATGCTAAGAAGTCCTGCCAGAGCTAAAACAGAGGAATAATAAACAGGAGTCAGATAATTCTTAGGCATTCTGTAGTATAGAAACAAAGAATTTGAAGACTCAAAAGAACTTCAGAAGCCAAGAAGTCAAGCCCATATGTACATTAATCCTTACTATAAAATGTGTAATTGTCCAGCTTTTGCACAAAAAGGGGGAATCTAACACCTCTCAAGGTAACCTATTTCCACATTTGGATGGTTCAAATTAAGAAACTTTTCCTGATATCAATCCAAGTTGACCTTTCTGTAACTTCCTGGTTCTGCCTTATGGGGCCAAATGGAAAAAGTCTAATCTCTCCTCCAATGGCAATCCTTCAAATCCTTGAAGGCATTTATTGTGTTCCCATTGAGTTTTCTCTTCTACAGACCTACCACCCCAATTCCTTTAATCTCTCCTCATATGATTATGATATATGAATATAATTAATCCATGCCTTCCCTCTTTTTAACCATTGCAATTGCATTTGGACAGTCTCCACTTTATCAGTGTCCTTGAATCATGGTATCAAGAATGGATTTATAGATCAGATATGATGAGAAACTGTTGAACATTGGCATTGCCCCTCAAAGTGTAACCCAAGATCGAATGACAGTTTTATTGAACTTGCAATTTGCTAAAAATCCTATAAATCTTTAAAAAGTTTTTTAAAATTTCTTAGAACAATTGTAATCTATCTATATATATCTTCTATCTAATACTTGAGCACTTGCGCTTTTGGAATTCCTCTTATCAGGTAATATTGCCTTCCTCCATTAGATTGTAAACTCTCAGAGTAGGGAATTATATGTTTTGTATCTCCAGGGCTTAGTCCATAGTAAGTACTTAATAAACAAATGTTTACTGATTGCCTGAAGTTGAGTTTTTGAACCAAGGTATAGGACTTAACATCCATTCACATTGAATTACATCTTACTAGATTCAAGATATTACTATAGCTTGGCAAGATCCTCTTTTATTATTTTTTAGTTTTTTTGCAAGGCAGTGGGGTTAAGTGACTTGCCCAAGGTCACACAGCTAGGTAATTATTAAGTGTCTGAGGCTGGATTTGAACTCAGGTACTCCTGACTCCAGGGCCAGTGCTCTATCCATTGCGGCACTTGGCTGCCCCGCAAGATCCTCTTGAATCCTGACTCTCTATTACCCTGTGTTTTCAATTCCTCCTAGTGTTGTTTCATTTGACATAATCCTATCAAATGATGTTAACTTATTAAATATTGTAACCATAAATAAATATATTTCTTCACCCATCCAACCCTGGGCTTTTCACGAGGCCAACTCATGTAATTTAAGCATTATTTCTTTTTTCATGATTTTAAGAAGTGATCATTCATTCATTTCTTATTTAAATCATTAATACTTGAAGTCCCCTAAAGGGAAACAGGTATTTCATAATATTTTTCCTTTTGCTATGGTATAAAAAAAATGTGTGTGTGTGTGTTTCTCTACTTTGTAAATCTCTTCCAGTTTGGTTAGAGATTCAGGGGAGAGAAACATCACTCAACCTCAGTGAACATGCCCCAATATACAAAGAGCCTATAATTTCATCAGAGTGGGAAACTCCTGCTGTGGGAACACCTGTCACTTTTGTAGATCAGAAGATTCTAATTCAGAGTGGTCTATGCCTTAGTAAATAAATGCTAGAGAATTGCCTAAAGCACATTGATAGTAAATGACTTTCCTTTCTGGTTAATAAATGTCAGATAGAATTTAAACCCTCATCTTCCTGACTCTTGCTCAGACTACTTTCTACTGTACCGGACTATTTTATTTAATCAACCATTTGTTATTCCTACTATGTGCAAGATTAAATTGAGATCCAGGGAAGCTAATCAACTTATCTAAAGTCACATAGGTAATAAATAACAGTGACAAGACTTTTAATCTCAGTTTTCTAAAAAAAAAGTCAGTCCTTCTTTTCTGCACTGAATTTTTCTAGTTCTTACCCATTAGAGCTAGATAACATTCAGGTTCATTTTGTTTTCCTTTCTATATTTTTATTGTCATTTATTTTTAATGAATCTTCCTTACTTTGCATCAGTTGTTGCCTTCCCACATTTCTCTCAATTCTTCATATTTATTGTTTCTTACAACAAACATTTGTTAAATGCCTACTATTTGCCAAGCATAATGGTAAGTGTTAGGGATATAAAAATAAAAAAAACTTAAGAAGTCCCAGACTTCAAGGCTCTTACATTCTATCAGGAGATACAACATTTACACATATACTTCGTGATTGTTGTTCAGTTATTTCAGTTGTGTCTGACCCTTTGTGATCCTATTTTGGGATTTTCTTGGCAAAGATTCTGAAGTGATTCGCTATTTCCTTTTCCATTTGACAGGGTTAAGCTACTTGAGCAGGATCACACAGCTAGTAAGTGTCTGAGGTCATATTTGAACTCAGGAAGTTGAGTCTTTTTGACTTCAGCTCTAGTACTCTATCCACTGTGCCAACTAACTGGCAACTAACATATATACACATATATACTCTGTTAGAAAATATGTATAAGATGTATAAATATGTATAAGATGAAGACAGCACAATTTTTTAGAGGAGGCACTGGTAACTGGGGTGTTAAAGATTGCATTTGAATTGATTTTGAAAGGAAACTCGGAACTCTAAGAGAATGGAATACATTCTGGGAATGGTTTGGGAGTACATAGGCCATCCAAAGACACAAAGATGGATGATGAAATACTGTGTAAAAAAACAGAAAGGAATCCAGTTTGACTGGACAGAAGAGGTGTTAACTTAGAGCAAGGGCAGGGAATCTCTGGTCCTACAGGGCAACTGAAGGCAGGACTCAAAATTCAATAAATCTAGGAGCTTTTCGGGGGTGGTTTAATTAAATGTTTGATGAAATATAGCCCTTGAATGATATTATAGTCAAATGACTCTTGGAAGAAAAAGGTTCCCCACCACTGCTGCAGAGCGACAGTGATAGAATGTTACTATTAAAAAGAGAGTTCTTGAGTTTCATGGAAAGTTTGGAGTCAGTAAAAGGACATCTTCAGTTTTCTCAAAGCAATCTAGTCTGCTCTCCTTCCCCTGTTTAATTTTATACTTAACTTGTTATCTATCTATACTATCTGACCTAGAGTGAAACATGGCTGGAGACAACTGGGTAGGGTAGTGGATAGAGTACTGGTTCTGGAATAAGGAAGATCTGAGTTCAGATTTGACCTCAGACACTAGCTTATGACATTGGGCAAGCTACTTAGCCTCTGTTGACCTTATCTGTAAATCAAAGGGATAGATGGCCATGGAGGTGGCTTCTAGATTTGCATTTATGATCTTATGCCCTACCTCTGAAAGGTATACTACAGCAAAATGCTCAAAGTGGCAGCTGTGAATAAACACATTTCCAAGGTCCCTTTCTAGTTAGTTTTAAAATTTTATGATTCATATTCTTGTTTGCAGAGAACCTTCTTATCATCAACTATAATTAGTCAGATCCTAGATATAGAGCTGGAACTCAAGATTTATCAAATCCAACCCTCTCATTTTACAAATGAGGTGCTTAGAGAGGTGCTTATGTTTACACAGTAAATGTTGGAGGTAGAAGTTAAACTTTGGTTTTTTTGACTCCCAAGTCTAGAAAGCTCTGAGATTCTTTTTTTTTTTAACTAGAAGTAGGAGTATATAGGGAATTCAGGGTGGACTAGCATCTCTGGTGTGAAGGTTTGCCCTTTTAGGGCTGCTCATCCACCTTCAGTATCTACCTCTCATCCACATAGCAGCCACACAAGTAAAATCATCTTGGCAGGCATGCTAAACCAGACTGAGGAAAACTTATAGGCCTCAAACCCATCATTGAGTTAGGAGGTTGTCTAATCCAAGCATGTGAAGACTTTCCCCACTAGAACGAATGAATGAGAACAAGTTATTCCATGGTCATGAAGGCAACTGAAGCAGGTACTGTGGAACATTTAGCTCTTGGTCAGACATCAAAGATGTCAAGGTTATCTACTGTATCCTGGACCATCACCAATTGTTATGACATTTGTCTTGCTACTTGACTTTGATGACTCAAGAAGACAGTGAAGCTAATAACTTTGTGCCTCATTTAAATCCAGTTCACCATAAGTCAAAACATTATACCTTGATATCACTGGTCACTCTAGAAAACAAAGGACAAATAGCAACCATCAGAAATGAGGTAGATTTATATCTGTTTTGTTTTTCCTTTGTGATTGGCCTAGCAGCAAATGATTACAAAATGGACCACCCGTGTTTATGTGTGAGGTCTGAGGTTGAGAACAGAGATCTAGAACTGGGAAGGATGTCAAGTGACCATGTCATTTAGCATCTCATTTTACAGATATTGACCCTGAGATCTAGGGAATTTAAGGGACTTGGCCAAGGAGATTTGAACTCAGTTTCTGTACTACAAAACCAATTCTCTTTCCATCATTACTAATTACCTGGCTGCCTGACCCTGGGCAAGTCACTTAACCCCATTGTCTTACAAAATGCAAAAACAAAAATAGAAGTGGATCATATATTAAATGAGATTCTTTCTCCAACAACCCTAATTGGGGTTTATGAATGGCACCACACAATATCTAGAAATGGGAATGGACTTTCTCCAGTCCGCTTGTATAGTCCCAGAGGGGGTTACTACACAGAATAAATTTTAAAAAGTATTTTGTATTTTTGTGAACTTTTGATTTCATTCTTGTGGTTACTTCCTCCACTGATATAATTCCTCCAAACCCTCTACATTCTATGTGATTTTTGTTCATATCTTAAAAATTTTTTATTGTTATTATATTTGGGTTTCAAGCTGTTTCCCTCTATTCTTCCCAAGTCCACATTAGAAAAAGTCAACATTTGACATAGATCTATCTATGTATTGATTTCTATGTATCTATCTATAGATATCTCTGGAGATACATATGTGTATATATATATATATATATATATATATATATATAATGCTTATCTATCTATCTATCTGTGAAACTATAGAATATATTGCTTCATAAATCAGTTCTATGAAGATAAATAGCATCTTCCTTCATATATTCTTTATAGTTGGTTTGAATATTTATATAACTCAGAATACCTTAGTCATTCACATTTGCTCTTTGAACAATATTGCCCTTACTGTATGCAATTTCTTAGTTCTTCTCATTTTATTCTTACTTCACGCAAGTCTCTTCATGTTTTCCTAAAATCAACCTGCTCATCATATCTTATAGCACAATAGTATACCATTTCAATTATATACCAAAATTTATTCAGTCATTACCCAATTGCTGGGCATCCTCCTAGCTTCTAGTTCTTTACCACCACAAAGAGAGCTACCATAGATATTTTAGAACCAAAGCTTCTTTCTCTTTTCCTGATCACCTTAGAAAATAGCCTGACGGTGATATTGTTGGGTCAAAGGATATACACGATTTTATAATTCTTTGGGCATGATTCCAGATTGCTTTCCAAAATGGTTGGATCAGTTTACAATTCTACCAATAATTAGTGTCCCAATTTTTTTACATCTCCTTTAAAATTTGTCATTTTTGCCCTTCTGTCATTTTAGTATCTGAATCTTTCCATAATTATAATTCATGTTTTACTTATACCTATGTAAATATTTCAGTTTTCAAAACATTGTCATTTCCTCATGCTACCCTTGCAATAATCCTGGCAGGTAGCCAGGTGTTATGATTCTCATTCATCTATTTTTTTTTGTAGGGAAATGGAAAAACTTTATTTTTTTTTTTTTTACTAAAAGAGGGTTATTTAGAAACACTTCCAGTTCACAAAGGTATTATTAAGTCCACTAAGGCTCAGTAGGATGATCTTTATGTAGCAGGCTTGGCAAATTTCCATGATGCCCAGTGACTAAGTGGAATTCCATCAAGGAAGGTCATCTAAAGATTTTTTTTTGAAACTATAAAAATGGAACTTCTGGAAACCAAGATGGTGTAATAAAGCAGAAATTATAAAAAGGGAGACTTTCCAAATACACAATTATCACCAAATACATGATAACATAAGCCTAACCTTATTCTTATTGTCATTAACCTTTTTTGTATCATGATTCTTTTGGCAGATTGGTTAAGTCTGTGAAAGACTTCTCACAAATAAATTTTTTTTAATTAAAAAAATGCTGAATTTCTCTTAGAGATTAGTGAAAATAAAAATGTAATTTCTTTTTCTATTCAAATTCACAGCCTCCCCACAGTTTTAGAGCTAGCATGGTTTTTGGCCATACCAAGTTTAGATATTCCCCCTGAATATCAGTTTGATTTCTGGGCTGTCCAACTAGGTGATCCCATTCTGTATCAACTTTTAACTATTTCTTACCTGCTTGCTGATGTGGTTCTTTGTTTACTCACAATTTTGCTTTGAGTTCTAACAGGGTTGTTGGAGAAAGAATCTCATTTAATAATGACCCACTTCTATTTTTGTTTTTGCTTTCTATAAGGCAGTGGGGTTAAGTGACTTGCCCAGGGTCACACAGCTAGGTAATTACTAAGTGTCTGAGTCTGGATTTGAACTCAGGTCCTCCTGATTCCAGGGCCTGTGCTCTATCTACTGCACCATCTAACTGCCCCTCTCCCCCGCTTCTATTTTAAGAGGAGTATTATATTTAATAATTGATAGGTTAAAAATCATCCCAGTTATCTTGTGTAAGAGTATCTGTGGGAAAATAGAGCAAATGTGAAATGGTTTTGGACCGGAAGCTGATTTTCTTGGCTGGTATTTATTATATGGATGTAACGTTCTGGAAGAGGATATAAGAAACAGAAAGACAAGTATACACTGAATATATTGTAGTTCTTAGTACTTTGTGTGGGCTAATTCCACTTTGTACTATGCTCTTTCTGCTAACAACTGTTTATTTTAGCCAAGGACTCCTAACCACATTTAATTTGTGGATTTATGCTATGTCTGGTAAAGAGAAGTCTAGGAAGGTGGTACTAGATGAAATAACAAGGAAAAGTCTTATAATTTTTTTAAAAGGGGAAAAAACTCCTTTCAATATAGAGCAAATGATAAGTGTTCCTGTTCTGGGAATGCAGGATAAGGGTTTTCATTGTTCTTTTAGCTTCCAACTTGACAGATTTTTATTCTTGGAAAATAAATAAATTTAAATGTGAAACATTATTGATATCAAGAGAAGTCAGTGTGTGGACTCATTGGGGTTCATCCCCTTCAATCATCACTTTTTTACCTATATGACCTTGGACAATTCACTTAGACTTTCTGAATCTGTCTTCTCATTTACAAAATGGGTACATTATAGGAGGTAGTCCTTTAGGTTCCAATATGTAGCACTCTAATTTTTTTGTTGACAATAAGTTTGAACAGAAATCAATGGTAGTATCCTCTCATTTCTTATACCATTATATAGTTTTTATTTAAGTTCTACTTTCAGAGGGGTCCTTGGAATGGTTACAATTCTAATTCTGGCTTGCTATGTGGCAGTATGTGTGGGTTTGATTGGGGGTTAATGATAATAGTAATACTGATACTAGTTAAAAAAGGACAGAATCCAGCACTTATTTAGGTCCAACCAAGCAGCCTCTTTTGTGTGGCATTTCCCTTCATAACTGAACTATTTCTGTTGCCCACTTAAGAGCAGAAACAGTATTTTATTATAATAATTCTAAATGCTTTTCCTTGAAGAAGACCAGGGAAAATATAGTGTAAAGTATTAGGAGAAGGGAGGTTGGGAGGAAACCACAAGTTAGTGAAGGGAACATGGCAGAACACAGGGATTGTATAATTTGGTCCTTACTATTATGGCATAGAAACACAGAAAAACCAGTGGGGGATACTCTTGAGTTTAAGATACTGTGTTCAATCTTCTTAAAACAATAATTCCAGTGGGCCGGAAGGCTAAATTATTCATGAATAAAGAAATTGTCTCATCCACCTTTGGGAAAACCATTTGAATGAAAGCTAATATTTTAAAATGAGATAAGTTGTGTGTTTTCCGTCTGTGTCTCTAGGGCATAGTCAGGTTGATACCATTTCTTGATCTCTAAGGCAATGTTCCCCTGCTCTTTCAGGTCACATTCTGGCTTGATTCTTTTCCAGTCCATTGTCTACTGTGCAGCTGTCCACTGTGCCTCTATTTGACATTCAGAGCCAGGAGGTAGATGATGACAACTCAAGTGCTGGCAGATGTAGATTTCCAGGGATGTTGGAATTGATTGGTAAAAGCAGAATGTCCTAAAGCAATGTATTTGGTATAGACATGTTCATCTTTTCAGCAAATACTTATTGAATGTGTATAAGGCATTATACTAAGTACCACAGGGAATATGAAGTAACATAAGGTGGACCCTACTTTATACTGTGCTCAGTCATTTCAGTCATGTCTGACCCTTCTAGATCCTATTTGGGATTTTCTTGGCAGAGATACTGGAGTGATTTGCCATTTCTTTCTCCAGATCTGAGACAGTTATGTTACTTGCTCAAGGTTACTTGCCCAAGTGTGTCTGATGATGTCTTCCTAATTGAAGGCATCTATTCACTATACCACTTAGCTGCCTTACTGGGGAGATGACAAATGCACAAATAATGACAATATGAGATTATCTTTGCTAAATGACAAACAAGTTGTAACTGATAAGTCTTATAGGAATTCAGAGGAGGGAAATGTCTTTTTTATTAGATCAGTATAAAAAAGTAAGATTTTGAAAGAGTAAGATTTGAACTGGGTCTTAAACTAGCATTTTGAGAGGAAGAGAAGATGAGGGAACAAAGATGAGAGATTCCAACAGGACTCTTCTGCAAAGGCAACAATCACATTTAGATAATGCTTTAAAGTTTTCAAAGTACTTTACAAAGATTAACTCACTTGATCCTCAATGCAAAAAAGCATAAGGTATTTTAAGAGCATGAGAGGCAGCTCCATAATACATTAGGTGCTTAAAAAATGTTTTTGGACAGACTGACCAAATTCTCCTGGTCTCATTTGGAGATAAGGTTGGAAAGGCAGTGTGGGACTAATCTTGAATATTGAAATGAGGACTTTGGACTTTATTTGAAATGCATTCAGGAGGCATTGAAGATTAAGGAGCAGAAAATGATCATAATTCAAGAAGTGATTTTGGAAGATTAAATTTGAAGTGGAATGCAGAATAATATAGGAGAAGGATCTGGGGCTGAGACCTGTTAGGAGGTAATTGTAATAGTCCAAGTGAGAGAAAATAAGGGATTATTTCAAAGGTAGCTGGGGGAAAGAGAAAGAACTGATGAATTCAGGAGATAATAGCATTGTGAAAAAAGCATAACTTGTTCTTGGTGACAATGTTTTAGGGGTAGTGGATGATGATAAGGAGGAGGAGGAAGAGAAGGAAGAATGATGCTAACATTTATATAGCAACTTTTGTGTGCCAAGCATTATTTCATTTGATCTTTACCACAAGCCTGGTAGGTAGTTGCTATTATTATAATACTCATTTTAAAGATGATGGAACTGAGGTGGCTAGTGGTTAAATGACTTTCCCAGAGAGAAAGGAAGGTAGGTAGAGTTGAAAAAGATATTGGACAAAGAGGAACCTTTAAGGTTCCTTCTTGTTCTAAGAATATATGAGTCTAAAACTGAATTTTTGGCTAACAACATCTCCCAATTATTCACCAGCTTAATCCAAACTCCTCTGTCCAGGTAGCTTTCTAAGACCTCCATAATCTGACTATCACAGCTGTCCAGGACTTGCTGATCATTCACTCAGTACCCTCCTTGTCTCCCTTGGTCCCATCTTGAATACCTTTGGTGGGGGTAGTATGGTAGAGGGAAGAGAGGAGTCATGTAGAGTCAGATTCACATATTGCTTCAGGCCCTTACTATCTATAATGACCATCAAATTGTTATACCTTTCTGCTCCTCAGTTTTCTTATCTGTAAAATGAAAGAACCAGACTAGGAGGTTTCTGAGGTGACTTCCATCTCTGGATCTTTCTCCCCATCATAACAAATATTTGTATTCTGAAATAATTGGGGGCAGTAATGGAGTTGTCTAGAGATTTGAATCCTCTCTATGGTGCTTCCAGAATAGAAGTTTTGGACTTACCTTGCAAGTACTCAAGCTCCCCAGTAGCTTAGACATGTTTCATCTCTTCAGTGGTTAGGACCCTAGTCTCAGGCTTGGCTTGACTTATGTAAGATTAAAGCTCTTAAATCAATTCCAAGTTTTCCCGATGAAACAAATGTAGGGGCTACTTTGTACTCATGCTAGTAAGTGTACCACTTCATGGGAAGACCTGAATGAGATCAGGTCTGACATTATTGAGTCTACATCATGGACAAATCAATTAACCTCTCAGTGTCTCTGTTAAGTTAAAGAACCATTGTTGATCTGCATTGGTTGAGGAAAAATTATCAAGGAGACTTTGCCCATACATACAAATGAATAGCCAATCTGATCAAAACAAAAACAAGGTTAAAAAATAAGGATCGTAGATCAGAGCTAGAAGGAATCTTAGAAGACATCTAATTCAAGCCCATCCTTTTACAATTGAGGAAACTGAGGTCAATGAAAAGTAAATTATTTACCCAACATGATAAAAGCATGTGGACCTAGGTCCTCCAACCCCAAAGCCAGTTATATCTTTACCACACTGTGCTGTCCTCTCTCCAGATGGATTCAGAACATTGCCTGAGGGTGATTACAACATCTTCAAAAGTCAGAGAAGATAACATGGTATAGCATATAGCATAAATCTGGTCAGTGAAGAGAACATTAGAACAGAATTAGAAGACATGAATTATAGGCAAATCATTTAACCTTTCTAGGCCACAGTTTAATTTATTCAATTCAATAAATATTTGTTAAGTGACTTATCCATAAAGGATATACTAAATATTATATTTAGAATATTAAATGCCATTCAAAGACCTTTCATTATTTCTTTTATGTGGTGACCACATAAAGTTTAAAAGTGGCCTTTTGTCTTGTATATAATTATGCTAAGGATGTAAAGTCAAGCCCTTTGGGGTTGGGGGTATCCTTATCCTAACTCCCACTTGTATTAATGAGTCAGATTCTCAGAGGTTTGGCTAGTTACAGCTCCCCTTTTGGATTCTTTAGGTACACATTAGAGGCAATAATGTTCTCTCTAACCATATCAACCTAAGCATAATTGCCAATTAAAGTTATTACCTCCCTTGTATCATTGACTTACTCAAAGGTTAGCTTTCAAATATCATTTAACCAATTGATGACAATTGGCTTTTACAAAGGGGTTAGGTACTGAGATGATACAGAACAGATACATTCCCTTATTCAACCCATCCCCCCTCCTTAAATCAGAAGCACATTGTCCTCTACATCACCTTGGTCCATGAATTCAAATTTAAATGATTGCTACAAAGTATTTAACCCTCAAAGTTTATTTGAATGTAGCACAACTGATGTAGTATTCCCAGCAAAAAATACAAAAAACGGTATCTGGATCAGGTTCACTGTGGGGCTAAATCCCACAGTTTAATCCTCCCTGGATTAATTTCTTGACAGATTCTGCTATGGATTCCACTTTCTGGACTCCCAACCTTTCAAAACTCACAAGATTACAACTATCTCCAATACTCCTTCACCCAAAAGGAGAAAAGAATCCATACAATAGAGATGGAAGCAAGGGAAAGGCCCCAGCATTTTATACTCCCTCCTGGAACAAAGCCAGGAAGAAAGGGAAATCCCTTTGTCTGATTAGATCCTTTCCAATGCATGGCTCAACAACCCACCAAAAGGTCTTTTCTTCATCATGTATTAAGTATACAGGAATCATCCTTTAAAGACATTGAATATCCTCTGGAGGATTATATTAGCCAGAGTATGACTCACATGCTTGTAAGGATTTGGTTTCCATTGATTTTTTTCTCCTGTTATAATAGAAGCTTAAAAAGCCAAGGTCTCTTGAATCTTGGGTCATCTACCATCATCCTGATCTATATCTTGTCATTGGACCCAGATATTTCCAGAGGAGGAAGTGAGGCAGGTGACTGCATAACCCTGCCTCACTTAAATTCAATTCCTTTGCATGCCATGGCATCACTTGTCTGAAGTCATGGTCCTCTACAAGAATGAAGGATAAATAACAACAAATCACATTCCATTATAGAATAATAAATCTAGAATAATAGATATAGACTTTGAAGGAATCTCAAGGGTCATCTAGCCAACCTCCCTCATTTTATAGATAAAGAAGCTGAGACCGACAAGTAACTTGTTTACACTTGTGTACTTGTACTCACAGGTAATAAGCATAAGAAAAAGGATTAGAATCTTACTCCTCTGATACCAGAGTCAATGTTCTTTTCCAATGTACCATAATTGCCTTGAGCTGCAGGAACTTTGGAAAAAAAGAGGAAGGAAAATGAGGGTGGGTCAGGTCAGAAAGTATTCTGATCAACAAGGAATTGTCATTGACAGAGTTCTCCTGAGTGGCAGATTCTAAAGCCTTCTGCTCTAGCTTTCAGTCAATGAATGACAAGCTCATTATCACACCTCCCTATTTATTGTATTTCCAATTCATTTATAGTTGAAAATTGAAGCCAGGGTTCCTTTCTGCACTTCATTGCCTATATCACACAAACATGCCTTGTTTTAGCTTTAAGCAATAAAGATAGCTTCCAAACACTCCTTGGAGGGGAAGAACAACTCAGAAGCCAGTCAGGGACTGAAGACAGTATCTATAGAATTCCTGGAATGGTAGGGGCATTGAAGCAGATAGGAAAAGAAACAAGAAACCTGACACGTTAGTCTCAGATCAAGCCAATCTGAGAATTGTAGTTGAATGATTGGAAAGTAGCAGAAGTTCTGATAATTATTGCTAGGTGTTACATTGTAGGGTGAGGGGATTGGAAGATGTGGGAGTTCTTAAAGAATTTAGACTTGCATGGCCAATCAACTGATTCCTGGGGGTTATTTGGCATATTCCATTTCTCTAAGTATTTCTTGGATGGAAAAGGAGATTTTTCTAAAACCAAAGCCTTGACCCCTGGCTTTTATTCCTTCATCTCCAACTTCTCATGTGACTTGGGAGTTTTCTCTTATTCTCAGTGCCTTTTACTTTCCAGAATGTAAAGTGGCCACTTAATAGACTGCCCACTTAAATTACCATGGTGAATTTAGAATTAAGTGGAGAGTTCACCTACTAAGCCAAATTTCTTCTTAAGAAGTAATTTTTTACAAAGGGGCAGGGTACTGGAAGGAATAGAGGACTGGACTGTGATACTTTGTGACCTCGGGCAACTCATTTAATGTCATATATTTGACACAACTCTTCAGGGCTTATCTGCTAAGTTATAAATGGCTGCAATCTGCATTAGGAAATCAAAGAAACAGTGACTTTCAAGAGTTCACTTTTCTGAAAAAGGAAAAATCCTTCTGTTAGTATGCACATGTATATATGTATATATATATTATATTCAAATATATACACAATAACATATATGCAGCTATACACATAGATATAGGTACACATATATGTGTGTATATATGTGTGTGTATATATATATATATATATATATATATATATATATATATTATAGATAGACAGATGTATTGAGCCAATTATCTGAACTTAGAATTTTTCTTGGTCTCTGGCTGCTTGGATAGTTTAATTAAAGAAAAAGCATCCGAGAAAGACATAAATTAAACAGCAAGAATCCTAGGGCTGGATTTATCTGGGGCACTGATTGGCTGTATAATTATGGAAGAATCATTTAACTTCTTTATGGGAGATGGTATATATTCTTCTAGGGAGTTTTAATGAAATTTATGTCTGTTTGAACTATTTAGCATTAGTAAAGAGCAATTGGTACCATGTCTGTGATACTACCTCCTGAATGATGAGAATGATATTTTTTTAGTTTTTTTTTTTTTTTTTTTTTTGCAAGGCAGTGGGGTTAAGTGGCTTGCCCAAGGCCACACAGCTAGGTAATTATTAAGTGTCTGAGGTCACATTTGAACTCAGGTACTCCTGACTCCAGGGCCAATGCTCTATCCACTGCGCCACCTAGCTGCCCCTAGGAGAATGATATTTTATGGTCATTAGTTGAAGTTTAATATAGTCATTAGTTGAAGTCTAAAATGATTAAGGATTTTCTAAAGCCGAATAACCCTTCCTCCTCACATCCCAACCTAAACCCAGAACTTCACGAGTAATAAGACATCTCTGGGGTCCTTTTCAGTTCTCATATTATATGAGTCCGTTGACCTGATAAAGTTCTTTTCTGAAGCCATGGTGGAACCAGTTTTCAAAACTGAACCTAAATAACACTGTATAGTTGGAGACAAGATAAGACATTTGAGATTAATGCTCTAATAAATGTGCAGGGAAATGTTTCTTTTTTTATGGTCCATGGTATGGAACCCCCTTGCTCTGGGGAAAGCAATGATATGGACAACTTCCTACTGTATACTTGTTTTCCTGCAGAGGAGACAAATGTCCAAGCCAAGAGAAACTTCTAACCTGAGCTTTGCCTAGACTACAGATGATGAGAGGAAACACTTTTCTTTTAATTCAATAGAAATGAGATGTTGTTGCAAAAGCAGGTAGGGATCTAGAAGGGACTTTTGTAGGTATCTAGTCCAAGCCTTTTATCTTTCAGAGGAGGAAACTGAAATCCATGGAGGCTAATTGACTTTTCCAAGGTCAAACAGATAGTAAGGGTCAGAGATGAGGTATGAATTCAATCACAGACTATCTTTGGAGATCATGTTTTTTCAATTGAAAAATTGAAAAAATGCCACTCTTCAGAAGGGAATCTTCAACTTTATTATAGCAGAATAGGTCTTTTTGGGTAAAGTCCAAAATGCAGATAATTAGCCCATTGAGTTTAATTTTATATTCTATACTGCATTTAACATGTGTGGGTATCCAGTTTGAACTTGCTAATTGACTTAGGTCCTTTGTGTATTAGATTCTGAATCACAGAGTCAATAATGTTTCATAGAAGGACCATAGATATAGAGCCACAGGGATCCTAGAGATCATTTAGTACCTTCCCTCATTCTACAGATGAGGAAACTGAGGCCCTGAAAGGTTAATTGATTTGCCTAAGATCATATAATACTAAATCACAGAGATGAGATTTGAACTCATGTCTTGTCACTAAAGATTCATCACTTTCCCCTCTGTAGACAGGGAAGAGAAGAAATGAATTATAAATTAAAATTGTACAATTCTAGCTATGTCCTAGTAATGAGGGAACATAAGACATTCTCACCAGGTTACACTGCACATATGGAAACCTTTTCCTTCTTGCAGCTGTTGACTCAGGTGGATTGGGAAGTATTGCTAAGGGTATTGAACTTGTAACTTAGTTCCAGATCCCACTTCCAAGCACTTATTAATGTGAGGCCTCTCTCCCCTCCCCTCCCCTCCCGTCCCCTCCCCTCCCCTCCCCTCCCCTCCCCTCCCCTCCCCTCCTCTCCTCCTCCTGGTCATTCATTAGTCCTTACAATTAAACACATGAAGATTAACACATGACATTCTTCAGTATGAAAATGTAAACTACCAGTGAATTAATCACAGATTGATTGAATTTTTAAGTATAACAAAGAACTTCAATTCAGCAAGCATCTTCAAGAATTGTGGTAGACATTAAAGATATAGAGATAAAAGTGAAAATTGTCCTGGTGCCCTCAGATCATCTAGAAACCACATGTAGGTTCCATTACCTGTTTCACAATGATTTTTAAGAAAAATGCCAAAGGCACAACCTTGTACCTGGCAAGACATAGTATTAGAATTAAATATAAGCTTCTTCAGCCCTTTAAAGAGCAGATTGCAAGTATTAATTATGATTAACTCTCAACAGTTTTTACTCATAGAGGAGGGATGCAGTTTATATCATCTGAAATATACAATAACCTCCAAATTGTATATGTAGAACTTCAGAATGTATTTGTAGCAGGGCATTTTCTTTGCTTTCTAGTTATTTCCCTTCTTAAATATGCATTATTTAGACTGAGGAACTCATTTTATAAGCAATTTCCCTTTTTAATTATGATTTCTTCAGGTTAAGGGAGAAAACTAATGTAATAGAGAGCCTGTCTACAAGTCAGATAGATTTGGATACAAGATACATCCTGGGTTTGGAACTCCAGACAGGTCATTTAATCTCTCCAGTGCCCAAAGCAATTCTCTAGGATTTTAAGTTGCTCACATGAATTGGTAAAGAATGTTTCCTCACTGGGAGTGCCCAACACTGAAGTAATCACAGATGCTGTAAAAAAGTTCAGGCTAACACATAAATTAATTAGTTTGTTCTATGTAGGTACAGTAGTCAATCAATTAATCAATAATCAAATAAAAAGCACAGTGCTAGATATGATGCTGAGTGGCAAAAGACAAGCCCTGACCTCAAGGAGCTTACAACCTAATGGAGTGTTAGGTGCCAGAATTAGGAGTAAATAAAAGGGGGAAAGGAACAGGAGTTATGCTCTTCTAAAGGAAGTTGGTCAAGAATCATTCTCCCCTTTTGGGCAGAGGGCACTGATTAAATGACAATGACAGAACTGCAGTGATGGTAGATAGTAGGGGAGATGATGAATGTCCTCTAAGCAGTCATCAACTTAAAACTAGAGAAGGACCATGGATCATTGGTTAGCCATGGCCAGACAATGTGTATAGGTGTTTTTGAGTGTGTGAGCATGGTGCCAAAGCAGTGGCTACTCTTGGGCTAAAAGGAAACCACACATGTATAATCTTTGGTCAGAAAGTGTCAAATAGGGAAGCAAATCTGAGATGCATAGATTGCCTCTGATAATGTACACAAGGGCTCATCTCTATTTGATACCAGCTAACTAAAGATGCACAGGGACAGACAGAGCTGACAGGCTCAAATCCCAGCTGAGCAACTTGGTTGGCAATTAGGATCTCAGGCATTAATGTCCTGATTTACATATGATGCCAGATAAGGAACCAGTGCTGCCAAAGGATTAGAGGAAAGCTGCTAATTCTATTCCTTTTTGTGCCTTTTCTGAGTAAGAAATTAAACCCCTTCAAGTGGTGAGCTTTGTAAAGGCTTGTTTCTGTAGGCAGGAGAAACTTAAATATATGGTACCAAATGCCAGGGAAACAACTTGAGTCTCAACAGCATTGTAAATTGGAAACAGTCTTGCAGTGAGGCATGGCTAATTACATCACTCTGGGACATTATTGATGTTTCTACAAATCATCCAGATGACTACATTAAAGAGTATATCATAGAATTTTTAGAGGTGGCTCCCAATGCCCTGGGTAACAAAGCTATAAATTTCTCTTTACGGCTTCTGCTACTTTAACTACTTCTATATTCATAAATGGAAAAGAATTCAGGAAGTGCTGATGGGTGATAAGTAGAATCAGGAGTAGATCAATGAGTTTCCTACATAGAAAACTCTCATCTTACCTTCCTATTACCCACCACCACCATCATCATCATCAATCACCAGCACCATGGCATCATTTCCAGAAAAGGTGCTTGTATGTGGGTATTACTTTTAAAAGGATGGGTAAAGAAGATGGTAGATGGGGAAAGGAGATCATAAGACAGAGTAAAGAATAGAAGTAGCTACAGTATAGAGAATCTCTAGTTCTCTAGTTCAACCTCCTTATTTTCTTTTTTAAAAGATTTTATTTATTTTGAGTTTTACAATTTTTCCCCTAATCTTGCTTCCCTCCCCCCACCTCCCACAGAAGGCAGTCTGTTAGTCTTTACATTGTTTCCATGGTATACATTGATCTAAGTTGAATGTGATGGGAGAGAAATCATATCCTTAAGGAAGAAAAATAAAGTATAAGAGATAGCAAAATTACATAATAAGATAATGTTTTGTTTTTTTCCTAAATTAAAGGTAATAGTCTTTGGTCTTTGTTTAAGCTCCACAATTCTTTCTTTGGATACCGATGATATTCTCAATTTCAGATAGCCCAAAATTGTCCCTAATTGCTGCACTGATGGAATGAGCAAGTTCATCAAGGTTGATCATCACCCCCATGTTGCTGTTAGGATATACAGTGTTTTTCTGGTTCTGCTCATCTCGCTCAGCATCAGTTCATGCAAATCCTTCCATGCTTCCCTGAATTCTCATCCCTCCTGTTAACCTTATTTTCTAAAGAACTGAGGACCAGATGTTAAGTGACTAGCACAAAATTACAAGGTAATAAGAAATAAGGTAGAATTTGAGCCTAGGCCTCTGACTACAAGTAATATGCTATTTCTATTACTTCTTGATGATTCAAATAGCAGGAATCCTGACTCTAATGAAACACACAAACATTATCTCTCATAGATGTCTGGGAAAATGCTTGCCTTCCTTTTTCTGGTTCCTCAGACCTCTTCTCCCCTCCCACTTTGGGAATCATTGATCTAAATCATATTTTCTTAGTTTGTTGATGAGGATTTGAATCTGAATTTAAAACTAGGCTAAGGGCAGGAAGGTTGTATTTTTGCCCTTAGAGTAGTTTAGACCTATTGGCTTGATTTTTATTCTCTTTCAATTTTATTCCTTCTTTTCTCTCTCCCTCCCTCCCTAATTCTTTCTCCCAAGATGGCTTACAACTTTCCTCTCTGGGCTGGAGAAATTGTATCCTAAAAAAGCATATATTCAGCTAGTCAATGATAAAGCAAAACAAGTTCCCTCTTCTCTTCCTCCCCTCCCCAATACTTCTTTGAACTCCAATTGGAAAGTTGGAAGATTGCAATAATAATGATGATGATGATGATGATGATGATGATGATGATGATGATGATGATATACTTCTTATATGCAGGCATTGTGTGAAGTGCCTAACAATGATTATTTTATTTATAACTCCAGGAGGTAGGAGCTATTATTATTCCCATTTTATATTTGAAGAAACTGAAGAGATTCCACTTGCGAAAGAGACTTGCCTAGGATTACACAACTAAGTGTCTGAGGCTGGATTTGAACTTAGATTTTTTCTGACTCTAGACCTGGCTCTCTATATACTGGTATTACCTAGCTGAGTAAAAAAAAAAAAGGAGTGCAAAGCCCTTTTTCACTCAATGGGATTCTTAACTATTATCCAAGGAATTAATCTCTTTCTGGGCTTCAAATAAGTAGGGCCCATAGAACAAATTCTGAGGAAGACCAATAGTTCATTTATTTGCTTTTGGGCATTTCTGCTATGGAGATTACTGAAGATCTCAGTTGTGAAACTGTTGTCACCTGTGGGTTCCATCACTTCTGGACCAATAATTGAGAAGTAACCTATCACTCTAATAACTGAATAGGAGATGTAGCAGCTACCTATTCCCAAAATACAAATCTATAATGTTTCCTAGAATCAAACTTACCAGGTTTGTTAGTGTATCTCTGTTAAATAAGTTGTTCTGATGGCACCCCAGAACATAAAATAGCTACATATTCTAGATTCCAGAATATCATTGTGGACTAGACCATTCTCCCAAAACTTCAGTGGATCTCTGTAGTGCTAATAAAGGGAGCCTCAAACCTATCTTCAACTAAGACAAATCCCCTATAATTCATCACCTCTGGATCCCTCATAGAATTAGGTTTGAATCTTTAAGTAATTTTCCTACCTTGGCTTCCTTGCGCCTGCCTAATTTGGAAACTGGGAACTAATTCCTTGGTATCTCAGGTCTAATTGTTCACCATGATAATGAATCCATGTAAAGAGTAACAGTGATACAGTGAAACATTTAATGTGCACAGAAATGAATAGCAAAGCAAAGATGATGTCAGCATATATTTCTAAATAAATTCAATTTTATCCCTCCCCTCCCCCCCCCAGCCAGAACAATATAGGATATAGGATACTCCAAAAATACTTGTGCTCCTATTGGGAAAATTGTAGGAAAGATTCCTTCCTATTGTAAGAATTAGGAAACTTTTACGTGAACAGTTTTGTTTGTGAAAAGCTCCTGTCAATATCTACTATTCAATGTTTGCGACTTTCCTGGCTACTCCCTGCCTGCCATGAAACTGTAGATTTCCAACCTGGCCTCAGGCAATGTTTGTCCCATTCAGCAATACTTGTCATCTCTGTGGCAGAAACTAGTCACTGCCAGTCTACAAAATGGGTTGGCCTGGCACATCTCCCTCCATGATTATTATTTTTCACCCTGACAAATAAATCCTTTATTCTCTCATCTTCTTGGAGGGTGAAAAACCTCATCCCCAAACATTTTACTGAGATGAGAGAGGGGTCAGAACTTGGCTTCCTTAGCTACATTGGGTGAAAAAACACCCTTCTCTGTATTCCAAAAATGCACAATGAGCCTTTTTCCTTCACTGATAAAAAGAGGGACAGGGAACTGTTCACAGGGTGCCCAAGGAACCATCAGCTACTTTCTCTTCCAAGATAAATTATTGCAGATACTCAATCCCTGTAGTATATAGTACTATAGTATATAACATTCACATTAGAGCTGTGTACAGCAAACCAAATACTTAGAATGTGTGGCAGGATCCAATACATCATAAATCGGTGTTGCTTATTATAGACCAAATATATAGGTCTAGTGCTGGTATGGAGTCAATAAAATTACAATTCAGTTTTACTAAAAATATATTATGCATATACACATACAGACACACACATACAGATACACACACACACACACACACACACACACACACACACACACATATACCATCAATTAGCATTGGTTGAATATATCCAGGACTTCTTTGTTCACTAGCCTAGGGGTGCCATATGTAAACATGGTCAATCATTTTATCAGTAAGAATTTATGTATTTTTATTTTTGGGGGGAAGTAAGAATTTATTGTGTGAATTATGTGCTACTACTTGTTCGAAGTCTTAGGAATATAAAATAAGATAAAAAATCATGGAATCTGCCTTCAAAGAGTTCACATTTTAACAGAGAAAATAACTGCAAATAATTATGTATGCACATTATATGGCAGTATAAATAGGAGGTAATCTCAAAGGAAAGGCACTGGGGTAAGTGGGGTGGAAGGTGGAATTTGACCTGAGTTTTGAAGAAGACCAGGGAAGCCAAGAGGTAGGTGTGTGTGTGTGTGTGTGTGTGTGTGTGTGTGTAGGGGAGCATCCATACATGGAGGATGGCCAGGGGAAATCCCCAGAGTCTTGAGATGGACTTTTATTCTGGAGAAATAGCCAATGTTATTGGATTATAGAATATGAAGACTGGAAAGATAGGAAGGGGCCAGGTTATGGGGCTTCTAATTCCAAACAAGGGATTTTCTACCAGGTAACTACTGGCATTTATTGAATAGGGCATGTCATGGTGAGATCTGAGCTTTATGAAGAAAATTTTGGCAGCTGTGTAGAGGAGGATTTGGAATAGAGAGAGATTTGAGGCAGTTGAGCCAGTTGTCCTGGCCTGGAATCCCATTTCTGGGTCCAGGGCATTGTCTTTGTCCCTTGTCCGAACTATACCTGGTCTATAACTATTCTTTATTCTTTTAGGGCAGAGTTCTTAATCTTTTTTTTTTGTATGGACATCTTTGGCAGTTTGGTAATGATTATGAACATCTTGTCAGAAAAATATTTTTTTTTAGGTTTTTTCAAGGCAAATGGGGTTAAATGGCTTGCCCAAGGCCACACAGTTAGGCAATTATTAAGTGTCTGAGCTCAGATTTGAACTCAGGTACTCCTGACTCCAGGGCCGGTGCTCTATTTACTGCGCCACCTAGTTGCCCCCTAGAATAATATTTTAATATGCATAAAATAAAATACATGAGATTATAAATGAAATAAATTCTATTGAAATAAATATTTTAAAAATAATTTCATAAAAATGAAACATAGGAAGACCTATATGAATTGATACACAGTAGGATGAGAAATATTGGGACATCATTGTACTTAATAACAGCAATGTTGTAATAATTAACTATGAGGGGCGGCTAGGTGGCACAGTGGATAGAGCACTGGCCCTGGAGTCAGGTGTACCTGAGTTCAAATCTGGCCTCAGACACTTAATAATTGCCTAGCTGTGTGACCTTAAGCAAACCACTTAACCCCACTGCCTTGCAAAAAACCTAAAAAAAATAATAAACTATGAAATATTCCAATCAATATAGTAATCCAAGACAACTCCAAAAGACTCATATTGAAAAAACCATCCACCAAGATAGATAGATAGAGAGAGAGAGAGAGAGAGAGAGAGAGAGAGAGAATTGATGAACTCTGAGAGTAATTTGAAGTATAATTTTTTTTGCTTTTTTGAAATTATGGTTAATATGGACAAATGTTTTGCATGGTTTCACATGTATACTTGATATAGTGTTTGTTTTCTTGGTGGGAGAAGGATGAGAGTGAGGGAGAGAGTCTGGAACTCAAAATTTAAAAAGAAAAGATTGTTTAAAAATAAATAATGAATATAAAAAGGAAAAACCCTAACTTCATGGACCCCAAATTGAGAACCTCTTGCTTTAGGACTTCCTAAAGCTGGAATGTCAGGAGAATAGAAGTATAGTGTTTAGATTTACTCTTTCCCCAGACTGAATCAGGTTTCCTCAAGATAGAATAGTCTTGGCAGACCTTCCTAAAATCCAAATGAATAGCAATGTACACTTTTCCCTTCATCTAGCTCTTGACTTGCACCTTTCCCACAGACATTTAGCACCAACTGCCTATTTGCAAAGGGACTGGTCAATTATGTAGCCCAGTTACTAGATTTCCCATTACACCTGCTCACTTAATTTACCAGTTACTAAACCCCTATGGGCATCAGGTTGTTGTCCATTCATAGTTGAAGCAGAGCTTGAGTTACATATTCTTAGAACATACCACTACTGGCAGCCTACTTCAAAGCTAAGAACTCCAAGATGTTGATAGATTGACAATCAGTTTGTCCTTTTCTGGCAAATACAACAGCCTTTTAGCTACCATTGCTCTTTGGGTATAAAAGTTCTCTGGAACCTTCTAAGGTAGTAATATTGTATCACATGAAGGGCTTGCTCAAATCTTTAAAAGTTAACAGTAATGAATATGTGAGGCAGAATGGTGGTTCAGTGGAGAGTGTGGATGGATTTTGAGTTGTGAACATTTGGGTTAGAATCTTGCTTCAGATACCTGGGCAAATCTCTTAATGTCTCATCCTCAGCAGTCCCATCTATTAAATGAGGTTAAGGTAGCACCTTCCAGGGTTGTTCAAATGAAGTGAGACTCAATGAAATCACATATGTAAATGTGATTTGTGAATGTCAAAACCCTATGCCATATAAATATTATTTATAATAAATGTGATTTTTCCTATCACTATTGATCTTATTGATGTTATTGTTTTATTATTAGTATTAATATTATTATTATATAGCTTTAATACATATTATGTAATATATAATTATATATATAAAATATAATTATGTAATATATAATAGCATAAGGTTATATTATTATTATTATTGCTCACAAATAACCAAACCCCTTAGAACTCTGATCACATTTTTCATCACAGGGACCTTCAAACAGCTTCAGGGTCCCTCAGGCCAAATTGTTCTTTTTTCTGAGAGGAGGAGATAAGAGACTGAACAAGTCATGCTTAGAGGAGCCACATAGTCATGGCCAGATGTCAGGCACAGGCATTTAGTCTCACTGCATTCTATATCTGTTGCTATGCCTTGGTTTCAACTTCAAGAAACTAGATACCTCTCCAGGTTCAGCTTATCTTGACTAAATCTAACCACCAAGCTAACCTCAAGCCTTGCCTGACACCATCCTCCTCAGCCTTTGTCCTTCGCCCTTCATCTCTCCACTCTAGTTGGGGGCCTGGAATACCCAACTCCTCCCAGTGCCTTCTTTTATAGAAGTCTTCTTAGTTTGCTCCAATCTGCAGCTATTGCCTTGTTTTGCTTTTGTGTTTGTGTATTGTATCCTCCAATTAGATTGTAAGCTCTTTGAGAGCAGGAACTGTCTTTTCTTTCTTTTTTTTTTTAAACTAATTGTATCCCCCAGTACTTAATAAATATTTATTGGATTAAATTAGGAGAGCTGAAAATTTCTTTATTGAGAATAATGATGATATCTAGCATTTATATAGCATATTAAAGTTTGCAAAGGACTTTATAAAGATTATATTATTTGATCCTCATAAGAATACTGTTAGGTAGGTATTATTATTCCCATTTTTTCGATGGGTAAATTGAGGCTGAGGGAAGTTAAGCGACTTGTCCAGGGTCACACAGTTAGTAAATATCTGAAGCCAGATTTTAACTCAGATCTTCTTGCTTCTAGGACCAGTACTCCATCCATTTGGTCATGTAACTGCCATTAAGAGAGGTTTTGCTACATTTTAATCCTCTGCCAAGGGCTTTGGATTTGGGGTAAAAAGTGCTGACAAAGGGTCCTTTATACAAGACTATCCTGAGAGAAATTTAGAAGATTTAGAGCCTCATCCACAAAGTAGTAGAAATGAAAAGGACCTTTTCAGAAAAATGACCCAAAGGTCATTTACTTTTAGAGAATACCTGTTAGGATAGTTGCATCTCACATCTAAAATAACAGTTCTTGTCATCTTAATTTTTTCTATGATAATGACCTCTGATTGTTGGGTGGAGGAAACTCAGACATTGTTGTATATAGAAAAATAAAGCATTTATAAAGCCCTAATTATGGGTAAGTCAGTGCTGGAAATTCAAATCCAAGCAAACAAGATAGTTCAGGCTCTTAAGGAATTACATTTGTACAGAGGAAAACAGACTATAAGGTGATCTAGGAAAGAGGAAAGGAGAGAAGGTATCCATGGAGGGTAGAGTAGAGATAGGGGTTGGTTACTGGCTTGGAGATGGAATTAAGCTAGGAGTGAATATGACTGAAGCTCTTCATGAAATGATTTTGCTCCATAAGATGAGGCTGATTCCTATTATTCCAGAGGTTATGGGGCTGTTATAGATTTCTGAAGTTTGTGAATGTTCTTAATGATGTGACAAGAGGGCATTGAGGAGATGGAACATTTGGCATTCTGCCTTTATCTAAAAAAAAGAGTCTAGGCTGAACCTTGGGCCTCTGGACCAATGCCTGAATACCCACCCTTTTGTGTAGTTCAATCCTGTTGAGCAGGGTTTTTAATGAAGAAAAATGGCCTCTTCAAAACATGACCTTTGTGAGAAGTATGGAAACTGTGTTGGCAGGGATTCTATGCCCTGAGGGTACCTAAGGAAAAGTTTTGTGTGTGTGAGAAATCTGAGATAGTTCTGGAAAAGCACTATTCATTCTTCATTGAATTTTGCCTCAACCATGTATCTTTCCTCAAACTACTCTTACTATCTTGTCCTCTTCTCTTCCATTCCAAACCATGTTCCCCTGTTTTATGTGTCACATTGCAATCAAACCCATTCTCTTAATTTGCTTTGAAGCCCTGGCAAGTAATGCTAAATCTTGGCTCTCTCTCCAACTGGAGCTTCCTGACTCTGGGTGTTAATGTTTTCTTCCTCCTCAAATTATCTTGTATTTGTTTGTAGTGCCCTATTGCCACTTTCAGTTTCCTAGAACCTGTTGGGATCCACTATCTACTGCAGCCTTGAGATCCTCTCTTCCTCATTGTCCACAGCAAATTATGTTTAAATAGAATACTCAAGAATACATCTTTCTATTTATATTTGTAGAATTTGAATAATTCTATTTACAATAAAATTCAAGGTAAAAAATTAGAAATTAAAGAAGTAGCAAATATTTCAACACCTGTTTCCTAAAATTGTCTGTCTCTTGTCTTCCCGCCCTCTAATGCCTCATTAACATAAATCTACAAGGTAAGGAACCATCATACCCTGCAGCTGAAATCTCAGTGCCTAGGATTATGTTTCTCAGCCTGGTTCTAGTAAAATCCCAGTATGTTGCAGTATCAGAATGGAAGTATTTCTCAGCATAGACCTTTTGAAGCTTCACTGTGTCAAAGGTGCAACTGCTTCAGTATTGGAAAGTGCTAGCACCAGCCTACCCTGGGGCAAGATATGTTAGGGAGGGACTGTCCTAGCTCTGATGAGAATGGAATGAAACCCAAGCAATGTCCCTGACTCCACATCCCTATTTCTTCTTCTATCTTGGTCTCCTCCTAGTTCCAGATTCTAGAAACCATCTCACTGTTTCCCTTCTCATGAGACCAATATCCAACTTCTCTTGGATATGCAGAAAACACCCCATCCAATCAGAGAGCACACTGCCTAGCTGACATATTCTCTGCATCCAAATGACAGATATCCCAAGACCAAAGGGCACATGTAGTCTGTGGCAGAAGTATTCATTACAGGAAAAAGCCAGAACATAATTATCTGTGCAAATATTATACTATTCAGTAGAAGGTAAGCTCCTTAGGGCAGCCTTTTACTCTGTTTTTGTAACTCCAGGCTGTTGCCCAGAGCAGGGTTGTTAAGCTGAACTGAATTATATGAAGGAGAGAAAGTCAAACTGCAATTATTTATAACAGGGATTCTTAACCCTTTGTGTGTCATGGACTTGTTTGGGAGACTAGTAAAGCCTATGGGTTCCCTTCTCAGAAGTATGCATTAAATGCAGAAAATAAACTATGTAGGATTACAAAAGAAACCAGTCTTACTGAAGTAGTTATTAAATGCCTTTTTTTAATTTAAAAAGACAAATTCATAGATCTCAGGTTAAGAATGCTGCTCTAGAGCCACTGTCTGGGAAAATAAAATGTCTTTTATGCAGAATGTTGATTACAGGAAATGTAGCTCAGGAGTGTGATATAATGGAAAGAGTAGGTTTGGAGTCAGAGAAATGTAAATTTGTTCCTGAATCCTAGGTTTGCTCTGAGTTCAAATTCTGACTGCCATGTACTAGCTTTGTGACCTTTATTCATTTCATATCTCTGGGAGTCAGTTTATCTGTCAAGTGAAGGCATTGGACAATGTGATGGCTAAGGTCACTTCAAATTCTAAATTGTGATTCTAGCTAACCAAGGAAAGATGAAAATTTTATATGTGCATGTCTGGATGTGGCTGATTTGACAATATAGAAGACTAAGAGATCCTTAAACTCAGAGTTAAATTTTTTTTTAAATCTAATATTTCATTTGATTCCTGAATCTCAGGTGCAAAAACTTTGCTAGCTAGACTTATTTCAAGCAGGCAAGACAATTCCCTGACTTGGGCTTCACTACCTATGTGGATAAGATAGGGATAATGCTGATCACATCTTTCCAAGATAGGGGAGATGTGGAGAAGATTACTTAGGGTAAGGCAGTGCAGTACTTATAGCAGGGCTTTTAGTTTAATTAAAGTAGAATCCACCAAAGCTTGAACAACCTTAAACTGTGAATGTAATTTCAGAAGCTGGAGACAATAGAGAAAATAGCTACTAGTTTTGATCAGTAGCTCAGCTGAATTGCACTTTAAGAAAATGCTTTTCTTCCCATGGAATGTTAGCCCTGAAATTCTTTGGCTGATCAAGTGACAATTGCTTCAACCAATGGAACAACAAGTTGAGAGCATTACGTCATTGGGCCAAACTCTGGTTGGCTAATTGTCCTCTGGGAGCTAACCCAGAGTAGCTAGCATCTGTAAAAACTGCATTTTTCATGGATAGGATACACTGTTCAGTGCAACAAAGAGATGATCCTATCTGTATTTGTGAGGTCATAAAGTAGAATTTGGTGATTTCCAGAGTTTTTTGTTTTGTTTTGTTTTTGCTTTTTTTTTTTTTTTTTTTTGGTTTAAAAGTTTTTGTAAATGATCAGGGTAGAAAGTAATTTGCTTTACAACTATCTTTGACTTTTGGGAAGGTCAGATAGTGAACATTTCTAAGATCATTTTTGCAGTTATAATTTTCCACAGATAGAACTACCTCTACCTTTTCTGGTATTCATTTAGACTGTTCACAATATACCTTTCACTTGGATGTGGATAGGGAAAAAAAACAATTACAAGGCAAGACTACTTGCCAATTTAACTAGATTATGAAAACATTTGACTTAGGAGTTACTTAGGATCCAGTACCATGCACTTGAAAATGTTTCTCCTCTTGTTCTTCCTCTCCCTCCTCACTTTCCCCTTCATTTTGCTCCTTCTCTTCCTCTTCTTTGTTCATTCTTCTCCCTTTACTTTTCTTCCCCTTCTTTTTCTCTTCCAGTTTATCTCCCTTGTCTCCAACTGTTTCTTCCCTTCAAATTCTTTCCCTGCCTCTACATGTAGAGCTTAATTTGGCCTTGCCCAAATGCAATCATCCAGGTTTCCTTCATCCATTGAAGATTGGCTAAAGAGAAAGAGAGTGCTATAGAAGCAAGGAAAGAGCAGAGAGGAAGAAAGATTAATGGAATCTTGGTCCTGATTTCAATGACTCAAAGAATAGAACCTTAGATTTTTAGAGCTGGGAAGAATATTAGTGAACATTTGCACCACTGGTTGTCAAGTCAAGTTATATTACAGATTGTTTAGAATATCTCAATTGTTGGGAAATATACATTTATGCACTCTTCATTTAAAAGATGAAGAGACTGAACCTTAGAGATATTGACTGACTTGTCTAAGGGCTATTTAGTGGAACAGAGGAGATATGGTAGAGTAGAGGGTCAGTGGAAAGAAATACTTATTTATATAGTTCCTATTATATGTCAATCACTTTCCTAAGTGCTTTACAAATAGGATCTCATTTGATTCTCAAAACAAGCCTGGAGCTAGATAATATTATCACCAATTTACAGTTAAGGAAATCCAGGCAAGGAGAAATTGACTTGTGACTTGTCCAGGTTCACAGAGCTAATAGGTATCTGAGGTTATATTTGAACTCGAGACTTCCTGCCTCCTAGCCCAGAACTGTACTACCTGTTAGTGGGGTGAAAAATCCTTAGGTTATAGATTTTACTTCACTCCTCTTCCCTCACTTCAAGGAGGTTTCCCTTCAGTGGTAGTGGGTGGGTGGGTGGGGACTTCAGGATGACTAGGTATAAGGTATTGCCAGATTAGTGAATAATTTGAAAGCAGGCAGGTTTGACTTAAAAACAAGTACTCACCCATTTAATCACTTAGGAAGGGATGATTCTGATCCATTATTTAAAGTGATCTCTTTCAAAAGATTTCCAGATTTCCTCTTAAGAGGATTCTCTCCTCATTTTTTTATTTTTTTTGTATAGATTGCTTATCTGTGAACATAGTTTATTTCAGTAGAACAAACCCTTTAAGGATGGGGACTATCTTTTATATTTATATTTCCAGTGCCTGCCACAAAGTAGGATATTATTAGATGTTTGCTGATTTATTGAATAGATATCATTATGGTAAAAATCTATGTGTAGTAAAAATTCAATGCAGCCTCTGGACCACTTACTAAATTTCCTGGCTCAATTGAATTATAAGAGGCCTTGACTTTTTCTTTTTTTTCTTTTCTTTTTTTTTTTTTTACAAGGCAATGTGGTTAAGTGATTTGCCCAAGGTCACATGCTAGGCAATTATTAAGTGTCTGAGGCCAGATTTGAACTCAGGTACTCCTGACTCCAGGGCCTGGACTCTATCCACTGTGCAACCTAGTCACTTGGGTCTTGACTTTTTGAAACAATATTGAATAAAACAAAATAATAGTTTTGTTATAGAACTTGGACCATCACCACCAAGAATATATGTAATGTAATAGAATAAGATATGCATTTTTGTTAGATATCAGCATTATCTACGTAACTTTTGTACCAGTAAACTTGGATTTAAGGCAAATTATAACCTTAAGGGATATTTAGTAGAGAGATGTTAAAGTTGCAGCCTGCAAAACTCCTATGCTGCCAAACCAGATTAAAATGAAATTGAGAAATTATTAACAAAATAAAAAATACAATACAACACAGATAATGTTAATTTATGGCTTTCTAAGTCAATATGTATCTTGATACCATTGATACCATTGATGTAGTACAATACTTGCCATTTATAGATGATAAAATTTGACAAAGACTTGTCCAAGATAGCTGATGACTAGCAGACCTGGGATTCAAACCTTATGCCCTCTGACTCTAATCTTAGGACTTTCCCCACTGTTTCATGCTGCTTTTAATGAAACAGATTACATTTCTGTGAGATTTCTCATCTTCCAAACTGTCTCCATCCAGAAGCTCTGTGAAATTTGCTCTATGGAAACCTCTGGTAGATCATCATTAATGCTCTTTACCAGCTCATAGTTCATAAAATTGAAAGAAAGAAAGCATTGTTAGTTTACAGTAGATCTCATGAAAAATAAAGATAGCCTCCAAAATCAACAGTCCTCTCCCCAGTGTATAGCTTCAGCCACTTTCATATTTACATGCATATATAGATACACACACACACACACACACACACACACACACACATATATATATATATATATACGTATGTATATATTACAGCACCTTGTACAATGTTCTATACAAGAAGGTTTTTAAAAAATGTTTGGCAAATTGTTGTTGAATATATTTATTATAAAAGATTATTATACCAGCATGAACTTATGGGAGAATTTTAAATGGATACACATGTACTTACATATTATAATAGTTAATATAGCTGATTTTAAGGTTTGAAAAATTATCTTATTTCATCCTCAGAAAAACTCTTTGAGGTGGACACTGTTACCATCCTCATTTTATGGATTAGGAAATTGTTGCTAAGAAAAATTATATAACTTACTTAGGATTCTATACCTAGTAAGGATCTGAGACAGAATTCAAACTCAAATCTTTCCATCTCCAATGTGTATATATGTGTGTGTGTGTGTGTGTGTGTGTGTGTGTTTGTGTGTGTGTATATCTATATATCTGTATATGTGTATATGGATATATATATGTGTGTATATCTATATATGTGTGTATATGGATATATATATGCATATGTATATGTATGTATATGGATGCATCCTAACAAGTGCCATTTTTGAAGTGCCATCCTTTGCACAGATTGAAGCAAGTGACAGTGGTCTTCATTCTCATGGAGTTTTTTATAGCTATTCTAAATGAAGGTAATTTAGGGCAGGAGTGTGCAGCTCAAAGAGAAACAGACCACTAACTTCACATTAAGAATAGCTCCTGTCACTTGTTGACTTAGAAAATCACATATTCTCATTATTTACATTCTATTGTATTTTTATTTATTATTAATTTTAAATTATTTTTATTAAATTACTTATTAAATTATGATTAATTTTAGATATTTTCCAGTGATATTTTAATCTAATTGGACCTCTTGGGATGTGTCTGATACCTTTGTTTTAGGGGATACATCACCTTTGCCAGGGGGGGGAAAACTCTTCTCTGTAATGAGTTTTATACTAATACTTATAAAAGGAATTCTTCAGCTCGGTTATGAAGTAGATGGAACCCCAGGTCTGGAGTCTGGAGGACTTGAGTTCAAATGTGGTTTTAGACATATCAACAGACATTTATTAAGCATCTACTGTGTTCCAGCCACTGTGCTAAGCTCTTACTAGCTATGTGAATGTGGTCAAGTCATTCAATTACATTTATAAAATAGGAATAGCACCTACCTTCCAAGGTTGTTATAAGAATCAAATGAGATGATAATTGTAAAGCTACCTATTATTATTATTATTATTATTATTATTATTATTATTGTAAAACAGGAACAATAATAATACCTACCTCTCAGAATTGTGAGGATCAAATAAGATAATAATTGTAAAATATTATGTATCTGTTGACTACAATTATTATTCATTTCCTTGTCGTGGCAAGAAACACAATTCTCCTTGCATCATAGCTCTAATGTAGGGCATCATAGCTCTGCCATCTCATATCTGGAGTTTCTTTTTTGTATTACCATCCTTGCTGACCTGAGGACCAGGGCATACCACTACTCTTTGTGTCCATTCAGGTTCTATCCATTGACTCAAGGTTCAGACAGTATCTGACTATAATATTCTTTGGGAAAGAAAAGTGAATAAAAGGATCCCTTTTCTACAATTATGTCACTAGGAAAAAGGAAAAAAAGAATATGACACCAAATAAATTCCTTTTTCCCCTTCTTGGGAAATAAAATCTAAGATCATGCCAACTTCTTCCATGGTGAAAACTGAGACTGATGTTTAAAAATCCATTTTCTGTGGTAGCCAGCACATTTGGAGTAGCAAATGCTATGCTCTCTGGCTATGGGGTCAGCAGATTTAAACCTAGTTTTAGATCTGGGGAGGCTCAGCCTGGGGTATAAGAGAGCTGGTCTGATGGATGGTAGGACCCAGGCTAAAGATAAATCTGTCTTTGGTCATCCCTACTTAGCATTGTTTGTTGCTATTGCCACCTGAAATGCTAAGTAGGGGAAATGATACTGTCTGACCTAGTTTTTTCCAGAAATAGAAGTCCAAGGGCGCCTTTACCCTGCAAAATTACTTTTTGATACACTCTCCAAAAGCATAAGAATAGCTCAAATAATGGTAGTGATTCTCTGGAGGTCAGCTCCCAAATAAAAGGTCCTTCTTTTGTGAGTTCTAAGCTTTTTTTCTCTTAAGGTCTTTTACAAGATCTTTTACATAAACAAAGCATGTACTTTATTCAGTATTTGGACCTGTATTTTTTGTCCTATTTCTATTAGTAATTCAGTGTGCCAAGAATCTTTTATAGCACTGGTTCTTTTAATGAAAATAATATTCTGTATTTATGTATAGCTTGTGGCCCCAGGAGCTGAAATCATTTCATAGACACTATCTAATTTGCTCTCACAGTATCTCAGTGAGATAGGAAAAGAGTTAAGTGTTCTAAGACTATTCCCACCAAGGAAGGAGCATAGAAATTGGCTCTGGGGAAATTAAGAGATCTGTGCATGAGCTATATGGAAGGATTTTCTGCCCAGAATGAATTACTTGGGGATGTGGTGAGATGGCAGCCTTGGAAAGTCTTTAATGGAATAGAAAACAATTTATCTCAGCTGGTAGAGGAATGGTCCTGCCTGCAGACAAGGGGATAGATTAGGCAACCTTATTGAGAGGTCCTTATAAGATTCTCTCTCTTTTTTTCCTTCTTTGTAAAATAAAGAATGGAGATTCAGGGAAGTTATATGACTTCCCGAACACCAAAAAGTCAGTCTGTGAGAGAATGAAACTAACATCCACATATTGATATTTCAAGATTAGTATAGAAAGTTTTAGATCACACTATCTCTGCAGATTATCTAATAGAATTTTTTATTTCTCCTCTCTCTCCTCTCCCCTTCCCTCCCTTCTCCTCTCCTCTCCTAACCCTCCACTCAACATGCTGTTTTCCTTCACTTATGAGAGATGGCTTGATGCAATTAGAATATTGGATTTGGAGATGGAAAGATTTGAGTTTGAATTCTGTCTCAGATCCTTACCAGGTATAGAATCCTAAGTAAGTTATTTAATTTTTCCTAGCAACAATTTCCTAATCTATAAAATGAGGATGGTAACAGTGTCCACCTCAAAGAGTTTTTCTGAGGATGAAATAAGATAATTTTGTGAATCTTAAAATCAGCTATATTAACTATTATAATGTGTAAGTACATGTATATCCATTTAAAATTCTCCCATAAGTTCATGCTGGCATAATTATCTTTTATAATAAATATATTCAACAACAATTTGCCAAACATTTATTAAAAAACCTTCTGTTTACAGAACATTGCAAGGTGCTGTAGGATATATAAAGTTTAGATAAAAGACAGTCTGGTAAGTAACAGAATTCATCTTCTTTTCCTTCAACCTTACCCTTCTTCCTAAATTCCTTATTATTGTTAGACATGTGAATAATATATTTCACCATTTCTATCACTGCTACAACCATTGTCCCAATTGCCTGGGCTTGAAACTTTGGAATTATCATTTTTGTGAGAATCCTTCCAGACATCCAGGTTTCTTGGAGTCATCCTGACTCCCTCTTCCTTTCCTTACATAGCTATTCAGTTTGCCAAGTCTCATGGTTTCTATCTCAGTAACATTTATTAGATTTACTTCTTTCTACTCATATGACTACAATCCATTTTAAGACCCAAAATACCTCTCTCTTGGCCCAACAGTCTTCTAATTATTCTATCTGAATCAAGTCTCCCTTTCCAATCTACCCTTCACACAATTGTCACAGTGGTATTCCTAAAGGATAGGTTTAACCATATAAAACTCCTGATGTTCAGTAGTTTCCAGTTGTCTCTAAGTTCGAATATAGACTCCTCTATTTGGGATTTAAAGCTCCATCTAGTGCTAAATTAATTTTCTGATCTTATTGTACCTTATTTCCCTTCACAGATTCTATAACCTACTAACTATCCTTCTTACTGTTCCTCACACACATAAATACACAGCAGTGTCCATTCTTGGAGTGAACTATCTTCTCACCTTTGCTTTTTAGAATTGCTAACTTCCTTTAGAGTTCAGCTTAGCTCAAGTGCTATTTTCTACATGTTGCTTCTCCTGATTTCTTGCCCTTCCTCCCAGCTGTACCTTCCCTGAAATTACCTCTAGAAATCATCTGAGTATAATATAGAAAATATAATAGAAAACAATGTAATGTAATATAATATGATATAACATAATGATATATGATATAATAATATTGTAATGTGATGATGTGTTTGTTAAAAATTTATATATCTATATGTCATTTTCTCTGATTGAACAAAAGCTCCTTGAGTACAAGAATAGTTTCATTTTTGTCTTTGTAGCATTAGAACCTAGCATTATGTCTGGTACATAAAGAGTACTTTATAAATGCTTATTGATTGATGAGAATAAGGAAAACATGACACATACACAGATAGCTATGATAAAACATAGCACATGATAGATGAAAGAAAAGAAAGAAAAAACCAGGATGCTTTAGGAGAGAGGAGGAGAGACATTAATCTCAGGAGGAATTGTGGAAATTTTCCCAAAGAAATCATTTCAATTGGGTTTTGAAGATGGATGAAAATTCAACAGATTAAGAAGGTGTAGGGGTAAGGATGATGTCGAGAGGATAATCCAAACACAGTAGATAGGGAAGCATGAAGAAAGGCTTTGAGATGATTAAGTATGGGACATGTATTGTGGATGGTGAGTAGTTCATTTGGGTTCAATGTATAGTACATAGACAAGAATTATATGAGATAAAGCTAAAGAGATAAGAGTGAGATCAGATTATATTTCTAATCTTGAAGTATTTAATGATAAAAAAGAAACCCCTAGTGAATCCTTTTTCTAAGGAAGAAAAAAACCTCATACACTCCAAACCCCAATCTTAAAAACTGTTTTAGAATTTTATTTATTTTTTGCATAAACTGACTTTTTTTCTTGAACTTTGGTACTTCTTTGCTATATACAGTATTCTTGAAATGAACAAAGTCTAGCCCTCTCTTCACCATATGCTTTCCATCAGACCTTTCCTACTCCATCCTCTCTTTCCCCTTCCATCTCTCTTAAAGTACACTAAGTCTGAGCTCCTTGAATGTATTTAGGTTGTCTGATATGACCTTAGAGAATCACTGGAGTCCAAAAGTGAGTGGTGATTCCATCAGTGTGCTGGCCTCCCTATCCAGATGAGTGCTTGCAGAACTGGAGTTTTCATTACTCTCACACAGATTCTCATAAACATTTATTTATAGCATGAGCTCAATCCTAATGGGGAGGGGGTGTAGCAAAGGATGATCTGGTTAAAGCACCTAAATGATGTTATATAAATGACTTCATAGGACTTAGGATTCTGGGCTGCTTAATATCACTCTGGAATAATCATGCCTTTCTCTAAACATGATGTAATAAAATGAGAGTTGGCCCTAAGGCTCCATGCCTTCCGTCCCTATGTTGTATTTTCTGGTCTAATGTCAGTCACATTTCAAAATAGAGATAATAAAACCTGCAGTCCCAGGGGTTTGAAGAACCCAAGCCAATTTATCAGGCTACAGAGGCCAGCAAAAAGAAGATTAGGAACATTAGAAAGGAATAGATTGATTTTAGGAGAGAAGATTGTAGGCTAGGAGGCCAGAAAGAGGACTGTGAGGGCTTTCCCCACATTTCCATTCATGCCTCTTCTCTGCCCCCCCCACCATTGTTCATTTTTATGCTATTTCTCATATAAATGGCTACAGAGAGATCTTTAATTTATCTCTGATCACTTCTTCATATGCTAGAACACAGACTCTGCTGGTTACTTGCTTCTCAAGCTACCCACCCTTTGCCCCTTAAGCCTCATTCTAACTGAATGTGAAAACTATATTTGCAGAATGGGCAGAGTTGTTTACAAAGAACAATTAGGCAGAATTGATTCCTGGGACTGGAGAAGGGGGAAGGAGAGAGAGAGAGAGAGAGAGAGAGAGAGAGAGAGAATGTGCTGACAGTCTAGCATGGATGAAGAAATGCTTGCTTACCCTGACTCTGCTTGGGGTTCAGAGAAGCTTATTTTCACCACAGTTCCCTTCATGGTCTGCTGCTCTGGCTGTTACCACCTAGCTGGTCTTTGGATCTTCTGCTGTAATGAATGTAATATTGTTGCTATTGTTCAGTCATTTTTTCAGTTGTTTCTTACTCTCCTTGGTAAAGACATTAGAGTGATTCGCTGATTCCTTCTCCAATTCATTTTACAGAGGAGGAAATTGAGGCAAAAAAAGGATTAAGTGACTTGTCCAGGGTCACACAACTTCCTGTCTGAGGCCAGGTAGGAAGATGAGGCTTCTTGATTCCAGCTCTATCCACTGTGCCACCTAGCTGTCCAAGCAAATATAATGACTCTTTGGAGACAAATGAATGAATTAAAAAAATGTATGAAGTGTTCATCATATATCAGGTATGGTGCACATACACACACAATACAAAAGTAAGACAGTCTTAGCTATTATTATAGTAGAGAAACAACACACACACACACACACACACACACACACACACACACATATATATATATATACATATATACATATACACATATATATGAGTGATGGTCAGGGAGAGTGTGAGGAATCACAGGGAGGGAGAGTTGACTCATAAGGGAGTCCTATCCTTTCCAGATACAGCAATAGTATAGTAGAATTATTTTAATTACTGAGCCTTCAGCAGAGGGTGAAGAGGTAAGGGTTAGGAAATTTGAAGTATAGCCTGGCCTGCAAGTCTGGAATAAGTCAGATATAGAGGGTTAGTTGAGTTTGCCATCACCCTCTCTCATCAATAAAAGTAGTTCTAGGGGTAGCTAGGTGAAGCAAGTGGATAGAGCACTGACCCTGGAGTCAGGAGGACCTGAGTTCAAATCCAACCTCAGACACTTAATAATTGCCTAGCTGTGTGACCTTGGGCAAGCCACTTAACCCCATTGTGTTGCAAAAACAAAACAAACAAAAAAAGTTTATTACTCTTCCTAGGATCTGATGGAGGCAATGTAATTTAGTATACTGGATCTATAATCAGGGAATATGGATTCTACTCTTAAATCAAATATATATTAGATATATGATCAAGAGCAAATAAGAAATAATTACTCAGCCTCAATTTCCTCATCTGTAAAATGGGTAAAATAACATTTCTTATTTTTGTTGTTCAGTTGTATCTGACTCTTTGTGTCCCCTTTTGGAGTTTTCTTGGCAAAGATGTTGGAGTGGTTTGCCATTTCCTTCTCTAACTCATATTTTACAGGGGGAGGAAACAGGTAAATATGGTTAGGCAGCTTATCCAGCTAGTGGTTAGATATAACTGCTAAATGTCTGAGGATGGATTTGAATTTAGGAAGATGAGTCTGGCACTCAATCCACTGTGTTACTGAGCTGTCCTGACATTTGTAATACAATACTTTATATGATGTAAGGAAAATATCTCTGAAACTCATTCTACTATAGAAATATATAGCTTATATTTTTGTATAGTGGGAACAAAAATGAGGGTAGAATTCAAAGATAATTCTAAGGTTTTAAGCCTGGGAAATTGGGACAATATTATAGCAGAGATAGAAATGGTGAAATACATTATCCATATGTCTATATAGGAAGGGTACTTAAGAAATAGTGTGGTATAAAGGACAGTGTTTGAGATAAGGCATAAGAAGATTGACTTGTGATCTTGGGAAAGACCTAAGTTAGATTTCCTATTTGTTTGATAGGGTTATCCCTATCCCATAAGTTTGTAGTAAGGATCAAAGTAGATAACAAAATGTAAATGTTAATTGTGGTATATAAATTTTGGGTATTATTATTGACTTCAACTCTAAGTTCTCCAAGAACAGGTCAATAATGTAATCATTATTTTTCTCTATTTTAATCCAATAGTTTTGTTTGTAGCCAAGTTGTTGACATATCTTATTTCTTTAGGATTATTTACTGTAGCCCTTTCTAATTTTTATCTTTAAAGAAATATATTTTACTATTCAATAGTTATCTTACATCTTATAGTTGAAATGAAAATGTGCATCTTTTCCTTTTTTTAGAAAATTTATTGGTCTCTTGTTTTTACATTGCTTAGCTTCTAAATATATCCTTTCCTTCCTCCTTAAACTGATCAAAGCATTAATTTTTAAAATACATAATGTGTTCTAAACCCTCAGTCATTACTCTTGTTCTGTCTCTTCTTATCTCAAGCCTAAATTTACTGCAGTAGCCTCCCAACTAATTTAACTGCCTCCAGTCTCTCCTATCTCTTATCTTCCTAAAACATTAATTAAATCACATCACTTCTTTGGGTGAGAATCCACAGTGGCAGCATACAGTTTATCAGGACCATTTCAGGTTCCTCAGCATGATATTAGAAACATTCCAAAACAGGATTCCTTGCCTCTTCCTTTTCCATGTCTCTTCTCATCTTCTATTTAACCTTATCTCCTACTATTCCCCAACATTTACAACCAGCTCCTGTTTAGTGGCAAACAATGAATCCTCTGAAGTGGTCATATGTATTCAGATTCACACAATTCAAAATGATGGTTATATAAAATATGGTAATTGTATCTATCCCAGTGGAAATATGTATTGTGAATTTAAATAATGGGATACTTTGGGAGATACATTATTGGTACTAGTTTTACTACTAGATGACACTAGATGTATTAATACCAGTAAGAGAGGGCCGATGCTGGGGTGGAGTTGGCACCGCGGCTGCCATGAGGCTGCCCAACATCCTGTACACGGGTACACCAGGGGTTGGAAAGACCACACTAGGCAAAGAACTTGCATCAAGAACAGGACTGACATACATTAATGTGGGCGATTTAGTACAAGAAGGACAGTTATATGATGGCTTTGATGAAGAATACAAATGTCTTATTTTGGATGAAGACAGAGTAGTTGATGAGTTAGAAAATAAAATGACCGAAGGTGGAATTATTGTCGATTATTACCATGGCTGTGACTTTTTTTCTGAACGATAGTTTCATATAGTTTTTGTGCTTCAAACAGATAATTCTGTGTTATATTCAAGACTTGAAAAGAGGGAATACAGTGCAAAGAAGCTACAGGACAATATACAATGTGAAATTTTCCAAATTCTTTATGATGAAGCCATGGCCTCCTACAAGCATGAAATAGTGCACAAGCTGTCAAGCAATGTACCAGAAGAACTAGAGAGTAATTTAGATCAGATAATGAAATGGATTGAACAGTGGATGAAAGATAATAATTGAACTTTGAAGACAAAGCATGGATTTTCAAGGTGTTCTACAAATTATTTTCTTGATGACTTCTTCCTCCTTATGCAATAGGAATTAAGACAACTTACACCAAATTTTACTATCCAGAATTGTGTTGTACAAGTGGCAGGTGGATAATATATCAGGTTGAGTTATGATTAAATTTTTTTTCTCCATGAGAAAACTGAGAAACCCCCAAATAAACGAAGAAGATATTAAGGATTTTTAAAGTTTAGATATATTCAACATTCTCATTTATTTTGGTTACCTGCTAAAGAGTAAGCAAATTTGAGAAACTAGATGGAAATCTAATAATTGACATGAAAAAGAAAAATGAAGACCAGGAAGAACTGCTGACTTTGTAAATAAAAGAGCTTAAGGATAAAGATATCAACATTACTTTAAGTGTTCTATTGGTGGTGAATGTTTTTTTAAATCTTGGAGTTTATAAATTAGGTTAGTCACAAAGTAAATGATGAGGCTTTTAAGAAAATAGCATATTTTTTTATATTTTTAGTGGTTGTTTAGTCTGTTCACTGAGCTCTTTTGCCTAAAAAATCACTGCTGTTACTAGCACTGATATTTATCTCTTCAGGAAGAGTAAGTTGATCACATTTTCCATATATAGATGGGAAATAGCAAGTCTTCTGTACACTATGGAGACTGTAAATATAAATTTATTGGTTGACTAATTTCAGTCTTGCTAAGTAAGTTTCATGAAAATTCATGTGATTATGCTTTTCTACCATAGAGGTGGTGGTAATTATTAGATAAAATTTTAAAATATAGTGATTATGTATTTCATGAAGATGCGTTTTAACATTGACACTGACATTTTCCCTCTCCCTTTTAAAAGTATATTTCTATGCCTTTTTGATATATTCTTGGACCATGAAGCAGGCCTTGTTATTTTACCTATGGTACTCTGCACTCCTTCCTTTGCCTTTCTGAGAAACCGCCCTTTCAAAGATCACCTTTGCTGCCTATAACTTCAACCAGAAGGTGATCTGATCCATCAGTGTTTTTGTGAGAGAAAGTCAGATTCATTGCTGGTAAGGTTCTGCATGTCCAACTTGCCTTTAGGCCATCTCCACTTGGACATATTATTGCTTCTTCAGTTTAGGCCCTCCCAGAGAGTACTAGATTTATAATTAGGAGAAAACTGAATTCAGATTTTGTCTGATATAAACCATGTAACCCTGGAGAAATACAAAACTCTGAGATTTGATATCATTTTATAAAAAATGTTAGCTGCAAAAAAAAATTAATACCAGCAAGATCAGCTTCTCTACTTTTCTATGCTCATCTAATGGCTCTATACTTTGCACTATTCATAGCCACAATGCTCTTCACTTTTCTTTTTCCTTATTCAAATCCTTTTCATCCTTCAAAGCTCAGCACACATCCCACTGCTCCCCATGGGATTTTCTTGGGTCTACTTAGGTCACATTGACTTCTCCCTTCTTTGAATCCCTCTAGTACAACTTGTTTGTGTCATATAATCTAGGATTATGTTGTCTGACTTTGTGTTATATGTGTGTATATGCCTTTTCTCCCCAACTAGACTGTAAGCTTCTTTTTTTTTTTTTTGTAAGGCAAACAGGGTTAAGTGGCTTGCCTAAGGCCACACAGCTAGGTAATTATTAAGTGTCTGAGACTGAATTTGAACCCAGGTACTCCTGACTCCAGGGCCGGTGCTTTATCCACTACGCCACCTAGCCGCCCCTAGACTGTAAGCTTCTTGAAGCCAAGGTCCAAGCTCTATATTTCTTTATGTTCTTTAGAGACTTTTAGAATGTTGAACACTTGTTGACTTGTTGATGAAGAGTACTGAACATAAATGAACTTTAAGTGTATACTAAATGAATTAAATATTTGCTAAACCTAAAGCCAGTTGAGGGTAGTTAGAAAGAAGAGATGCTTAAATGTGAATTATTAGGAAAGATTTTATGGGCAAAGTGGGACTTGACCTGGGCCCTGATGGATAGAATTTAGAAAAAAGAAGAGAGGTTAGAAGAATCTAGGCAGATCCATAATTTCTGTTCTTGGGATAAATTTCAGGAATTATACCCTTGTCTGCATGGAGGCCACTGGGACACTGGGCTGCTGGGACAGGGGTAAAAGATCTAGGAATCTTTTCAGAGACTGGAAGCCAGTCATGGAAGAAAAGTAGCTAGCCCTAGTTTCTACAATAACCTACTTATTCTTTCTTTATAACTCCTGGAACACCCCATGTGCAGTCTGTATCCTCAGAATTCACAACTCTGATTTAAAGTTCTGGTCACTGCCTAATTAGAGCACTCACTCCAGGCAAAAGAACTGATATATGTGAGGAGGAGAAGATGGAATGAACATGGATCTTCACAGTCTAGCTAGAGCAGAAGGTTCACCTTGGAGAGTCATCTGAGATAAGGTTAGAAAGTCATGCTTTTGAAAAGACGTGTATGAACTGAGTGAAGGGAGCAGAACTAAGAGAACATTATTCATATTAGCAACGACATTGTGAGATGATCAACTATGATGGATGCAGCTCCTCTAAGCAGTTCAGAGATCAAGGACAACCCTGAGCAATCTGCTATGGACAATGCCATCCACATCCAGAGAAAAAATTATGGAGTCTGAATGCAGAGCAAAGCATGCTATGTTCAGTTTTTAAACTTTTATTTTTTTCCTTTCTTTCTCATAGTTTTTGCCTTTCTCTAGGTTCTAATTCCTCTTTTTTATTATTATTTTTTATTTGTTTTTCTTGAATTTTACAAATTTTGCACCCAATCTCGCTTCCCTCCACCCACCCCCAAAGAAGGCAGTCTGAAAGTCTTTACATTGTTTCCATGCTATACATTGATCTAAATTGAATGTGTTGAGAAGAAATTATATCTTTAATGAAAAGAATATATGAGATAGCAAAATTACATAATAAGATACCTTTTCTTAAAAATTTAAATTAAAGGTAATAGTCTTTGGTCTTTGTTTAATCTCCACAAATCTTTCTTTGAATATAGATGGTATTCTCCATCACAGATACCCTAAAATTGTCCCTGATTATTGCACTGATAGAATGAGCAAGTCCATTAAGATTGATCATCAACCCTAATGTTGCTGTTATGGTGTACAATGTTCTTCTGGTTCTGTTCATCTTGCTCGGCATCAGTTCATGCAAATCCTTCCTGGCTTCTCTGAATTCCCATCCCTCCTGGTTTCTAATAGAACATTAGTGTTCCATAATGTACATATACCATTTCAGCCATTTCCCAATTGATGGACACATTCACTCAGTTTCCAAGTATTTTGCCACCACAAACAGGGTTGCTATGAATATTTTTGTATAAGTCTTGTTTTTACCCTTTTTCATGATCTCTACAGGGTATAGACCCAGTAGTGGTTTTTTTGGATCAAAGAGTATGCACATCTTTATTGCCCTTTGGGTGTAATTCCAAATTGCTCTCCAGAAAGGCTGGATGAGTTCACAGTTCCACCAATGATGTATTAGTGTCCCAGATTTCCCACATTCCTTCCAACATTGATCATTGTCCTTTCTGTCATATTGGCTAGCCTGAGAGGTGAAGTGTGGTACCTCAGAGATGCTTTAATTTGCATTTCTCTAATCAGTAATGTTCTAATTCCTCTTTCACAACTTTATTAATATGGAAATATGTTAAACACGATTGTTCATGTATTACTTTTACCAGACTATTTGCTGCCATGGGAAATGGGGAGAGAGGGTGGTAGAAAAATGTGGAACTCATAAATTTGCAAATGAATAGATGTTGAAAAACTACCTTTGCATGTAATTGGGAAAATAAAATTTCAAATAAAAAAAAAGATAGTCTTGCTTTACTAAGCTCCATGTTAAGGTGTACTCATACTCATACAAATATATTTAATGGACTTTGGCAGCAATAATTTAGGTATATGATTGATTTTATCATTGTAGTTGTTCCCTCTGCCAAAGCTAATCATAATCCCCCATATCTGGAATTTGCTCCCTTCTCACCTTAACCTCTTGGAATCTTGGTTTCCTTTAAGACTCAGCTTAAGCACCTTCTACTTGAAGCTGTCCTTGATCTGCCTATGTCCCAGTGCCTTTTTTCCTAAAGCTTACCTGTGTATAATATGTATATGGGGGCATCTAAGTGGTGCATTGGATAGAGTACCAACCCAGGAGTCAGGAGGACCTGAGTTCAAATCTAACCTCAGACACTTTCTAGCTGCGTGACCTTGAAGAAGTCACTTAACCCTGATTGCCTTGCCTCTAGGGCCATCTCCAATCATCCTGATTCATATCTGGCCACTGGACCCAGATGACTTGGAGAAGAAAGTGAGGTTGGTGACTTAGCACAGCATCCCCTTACTCAAGTCCAATTCCTGTGCTTGTCATGGTATCACCTCCCTGTTGTCATGGTCTTCTTTGAAAAATGTATCATATTTTAATACCCATTTATACATGTTTTGTCGCTTCTGATAAAAGAAAACCTCAAACTGTTCTATATGACCCCAGGAGGCAGAACTAGGAGCAATGAGTGGAAGTTGTAGAGAGGAAAAAGAAATCTCTTTAAATTTAGAGCTGCCTCCAGAGGTCATAGGAACAAGCATATTTGGGGGGGGGGGGGGTTGTTTTTATTTTTTTGAAAGGAAATGGGACTAAGTGATTTACCCAAGATCACACAATTAAGGTCCTCCTGACTCCAGGACTGGGGCTCTAACTGTTCCACCTAACTACTCCCATAGGTTTTTTTAAAGCCTTTATTAAGAACCTTCCATTAACCAGACACTGTACAAGAACTATAAGTTACTTGAGGGCAGAGACTATTTTACTTCTGACCTTTTATCCTCAGCATCTACCTTAAAATTCAGTTGACAATGGGTGTTTAATAAATGTGTACTGATTGAAGAGAATTGGAAAGAGAACAAGGACCTGGGTTCAGATCTTGTCTCTGCCACTTAAACTGCCTATTTGATCCTGCAGAAGTTACTCAATTGTAAAGTAAGTTAATAACACCTGCCTCCCAAGGATTGTTGTGGGGATTAAATGAGAGGTTCTTGGTACAGTGCTTGTTACATAGTAGGCTCTTAATAGATGCTTTTTAGAAAAACCTATATTCCTATGACCCCTTGAGGAAGTATTAAGTTTTAAGGAAATATTTCCTGACATCAAACCTAAATTTTTCTCTTTGCAATTTCCACTTTATTATTCCTAGTTCTGTCCTCTGAAGCTGAGTAGAATGATTTGATGCTTTCTTCCATATGACAGCCTTCAGATTCTTGAACACAGTTAGCATTAACTTCCTGTTCCTCCTCCTCTCCAAGCTCACGTAGATATAGCATATTTTAAATGGCTCTGTTTATTTTCTAAAAAATGCATTGGTCCTGCAGTGTAGAAACCATAAACAATCATTAACTTGATTATGAGTTTGGCATTTCTTGCTAAATGAAGTTATGATTCCTTTGGTTGCTTGAATTATACAATGTAAGTAGCAATTTGGGAAAGGAGGACCAATCAGATCCTAATCACCTTAATTCAGCAATTTAACACACGACATCTTCCCTGGTGAATGATCCCTACAATTTTTCTTATAGAGAAATATTTATATTCTTTTGGTCAATGTGGATAAAGAAGTGAAAGAATGACCATTATTAAAGATATTTCTGTTTCTATAAAAGTAACAAAACATTTTGGTAGGGTTTTGAAGTTTGCAAAGTAGGTAGCTTGCCTTGATGATCTTTGTTGAAGATACTCATCATAAATATTTCCTATCTACTTTGCTTAACCTTCTCTTGTCAGTCCTCTGGAGGACAATATGACTTGATGGCTCATGGCAGTTTTCCCACCAAATCAGTTTGGATTTCTCCCCTAGGACACTGGAAGCTTACTTACCAACCCTGCACCTATCAGGGATAGCCTTTTTTTTGTTTGTTTTTTTCTTCTCTTTGAACTTGGATCTTTGGGGTCATTCTCAAGCCAGGTTTACTTTTATCCTTGTGTCCCTTCACTCATTAAGTCCTTTCATTATGAGCTTTTGATTTTTTAGAAGGAGTGAGACTTAGTGAAAATAAGATGGGACTTCTTGAATGGTCACTGGTAATTTGAATCATCTTGGTCTTTTTTCTCTCACTGCCATGGTAGTTTTCTGAGAAAGTAACTTCGATTTGCCTTTGAAAATGTCCTTTAGTGAGTTGCAGATCCTTTTGTGTAAATCATTGTGCTTGGAGACTAATTAATACTTTACAGAGATTTTTCTAGACACTTGCCATATCTAATTCATTTCTGCCCACTCCTAGAGGTCCTGAATCCAAACTTCAAGGAGAAAGAGAAGCCAAGAGTAGTGCCCCAATGATTATTCTTCCATTTTGAGTATTCTCTACTTCATTATATTTAGTAAAGACTAATAAGACTTCTCACCAGCTGAGAGCATCCAGGATTATCCCCAAAGTTTGGGTGTTCCACTAAAGTGACCCTACTTTACCATGGATACTCCTTATAGAAAGAACCATAGGCATTTTTGGGGCAGCTAGGTGGCATAGTGGATAAAACACCGGCCCAGGAGTCAGGAGTACCTGGGTTCAAATCCGGTCTCAGACAGTTAATAATTACCTAGCTGTGTGGCCTTGGGCAAGCCACTTAACACCGTTTGCCTTGCAAAAACCTAAAAAAAAAAAAGAAAAGAAAGAAAGAACCATAGGCATTCTAGGAGACCTTTAAATACAAATAGAACAATAGCAAGTCTTCATTACTCATTTTGGCCGAACCCTAAACCACAGCAAAAGTAGTTGCCTATTGACTTTATCTTTTTTCTCTTCCAATCTATAGACCCTTTGTTGGTTATATTTTTCCCTTTACTTTCTTTTTTTTTAGGTTTTTGCAAGGCAAACGGTGTTAAGTGGCTTGCCCAAGGCCACACAGCTAGGTAATTATTAACTGTCTGAGATGGGATTTGAACCCAGGTACTCCTGACTCCAGGGCCGGTGCTTTATCCACTACGCCACCTAGCCTCCCCTTTCCTTTACTTTTCATGCCCTGTTCTACCCCTTTGATGTTTCTTCATATTTAACCTTGCTCTTGATAGTATATTTGCTCATCAGTGCATGTAATAACCAATTCTCCACCACTTAAATTCTTTTTTCCCTTCAAAATTCCTATCAGATTATCTGTCCTCTGTGAAAGCTTTCCTGATCCTACCATTTGTAAATGATCAAGTCAAACAGTCTACTTGTCATCTATAATACCTTTTCACACTGCTTTTTTACTTTCTTTTCACATATGACAGCACTGTGGGGTCTTAGAGCTAAGAGATACCTGGGATCAAGTCTAGCCTCTAACATTTGCTTGCTATGAGATCCTGAGCAAGCCTATTAACCACACTGAGACTGTTATTATTCCTGTCTTTAAAATGGGGATAATAATATATATCTATTGTATTTACTTCACAGGATTATTTTTTACTGAGCAAAGAGCAAGTTTATAAGCAATCTGTATCCATGTGGTCTTGATCCCAGGAGTGGAGTAGAGCATTCTAGCCCCTAGTCCAGTCTGAAGCCTGTGAAGGAATAACCCAGATGGAAGGGGAGTCTGTATTTGTCATTCTGAACCTATAGAACTTTCCATTTGGCTGTAAGTGTCTGATTCTAGTAGAAGTCTACTAGAAATGTAACTACAAGAAAGCTCATAGTTATATTACTCAGACCTAAACCCAGGTTAAGAATGTGTAGAATCCAGACAAGGATGGCAATGATCAGACTTTGCTTCAGATCAGACTACTTTGGGAACAATGAAAGTTGTAGGTCCCCGAACTGAGCTATCCTTGAGATCTTAGAGTAGCACAATATTCAATTACCTCAAGAAATCAGCAGCTGGATTGAGGACTCAGTTCAGCCCAATCATTCTCTCCAGAAGTTGACAGAGCCCCACCCTTACATAAAGCCTGAAGTCAGGAAATAGGTTATAAAAATGAGCAAACAAAGAAGACTCATACCATAAAAAACTATTATAGTGACAGGGATAACCAAGAAATAAATCAGAAGAGAATGATTCCAAAAACATCCTCTGTGTGAATTCTGTTAAAATCCAAAGTGCTAAAGTTGCCTTATGCCACTTTCAGGAAATTGGAAACTCTTCAATTGATAATCAATTAGAAGCATGTTTAGGGAAGACGTGTGCAATCTTTAAAAAAAGGACTTCTTACTTCATGAGAAGGGACTCTAGTTGTAGAAATTATTTAGAATGAGGTGTCCTGGTTCAGGAATCTTTTGGAACTACTGAGTAGTTCCAGAATTTAAGCAGGAGGTTTCTTCAACCGCAAGTTCAGGGAGAATTTGGTAACTTTTCCCTCTTCTTCCTCATGCATGGAATTTTCTCACTTCTTTCCTTTGCCTTTTGGCTTCTCTAGTTTCTTTCTAGTCTCAACTGAAATCTCACCTTCTGCAAAAGACCTTTCCCTGTCCCCCTTAAAGCTAGTGCCTTTCCTCTGTTGATTGACTCCAATTTATCCTGGCTATGTGTTGTTCATACCTAGTTGTTTGCATGTTGTTCTCTCCATTAGAGTGTAGACTCTTTGAAGGCAAAGATTATTTTCATCTTTCTTCATATTCCTAGTACATAGCATAGTTCCTGGCAATAGTAGGTTTAATTATATTGGACTTATATTGAATTCCTTGAATTTGTTATTGTTTCTCCTTTGCTTTCAAAGAGAACCAATGACATCACTGGTGATATCTTGACTCATGAATGAATTGGATTTAAGGGAGACTGAGTTTCACAAAATCATCAGCCTCACTCTCTCTTTCATAGTCATTAAAATCCAGTGGCAAGATAAAAACAGGATGACTGGTGATGGTCCAGATGCTGTAGATGACCTTGACATCTTTGATGTTTGACCAAGTTCTAAGCATTCCATAGAACCTGCTCAGTCATTGCTCTTGTAACAAATTGTTTTTATCTGCCCATTCCATTAAGGGAAATCATCACATGCTCCATCTTACTGTTGGATTTGAGATGCATCGGTTACCTTCAACCTGGTTTAATCTGTCTACAGAGATAGTTTAAATGGAGTGTGTCTGCTACACATGTTATAGCTTCTTAGAGTCATAGGTAAGAGTTGGGTGAAGGTAGATACCAAAGGTGGATGAGCAGCCCTGCAAAGGGTTCAGCAAGCCCTCATACCAGAGGTACTAGTCCTCCCTGCATACCCCTTGGTGTGTGTTTTGTGTGTGTGTGTGTGTGTGTGTGTGTGTGTGCACATACATGTGTATGTGCAGGAGGTGGGGTGAGATAGTGAATGTAGATGCCCATCACTGGTAAAGGTTTTAAATACTTCTCCATCTTAACTTGGTCACTCTGGTAACTCTGCTCCATACAGTCCGGGGTGTACAGGATCTCCCCTTCTACGGAAAGTTTATTTGGTACACATGGGTAGGCATCAAAGCAAGTAGAAATTTATCTTATTTAAACAAAAACCCTTTGTTTCTTCTTAGATTTGCCCATGGGATAAGAAGGAGCAGTATCAGAGAAATCATTCCACTGTCCTATCAGTGACCTCATATCTGACCCTAAGACCTTAGAGAGATAAAGCTGGAATTAGGTTTTCAATATCTATGATCTTATTCTAGGGGAGAATCAGAACCTAAACAAAAGATCCAAAAATAGATGCATTTCTTCCTTTCTTTGCATTCCAACAAAGCTCCTGTATTTCCATAGGGGTAGGGACCAGGTTTGTGTTTTCATTAGTATAGAGAACTCCCTTGATGAAGAGACTCATTATACCAATGTATAACAGCACTTTCTCTGCAACTTAAAATCTTAGAGAGTTTACTAGAGCACTGAGAGGTTGATTCTCTTACCCAGAGTCACAGCCAGCACACTTTAAAGATGCAAGAAATGAAACCAGGGGTCACTGGCTTTGAGGGTAGCTCTTTGGTCACTATTCCATGCTACCTTTCTGTATCAAGTCCCAGTACCGTGTTGCAATGTATTTCAGAGGGTTCCAATGGAGTCTGTGGATAGAAGGGGACTCTAAACAGTAAGAGACTTCAATTGTTCAGTCTTATAGAATAGACACAATGTTTTATCATCCTTCTGTGTGTCATAATACCACCTACCAAAAGACAATATCTGATGAATATTTATTGATCAATATGTTGACTCATGAGAGGGACTGGGATCTGGGGATCATAATTTTTCCTTACATTTCTGGCACTTTCATTTCCTTATTTTCTGTCACATCCTACCCATTGTATATGACCACTTGTCAGGAGAGATATTTGCATGGTTTTAGATTCAAGTAATTAATTCGCAGGTCATAACTGAAGGCTTGCACTGTACTCAACCATGTGTTAGGTGCTCTTGGAGACAGAAGTAGAAGAAGAGTCTTTTTCTACAGTAAACTTCTAATCTAATAGGGGACGCAAAATTCATATGCATAAATCATTAGAAACTCATAAACAAAAGACAATATTTATAGTCCTTTGTAGTACTAGAATTCTATGAGATGAGTAAAATCAAATTTCTCATAATTCTAATTAAAATTGTACTGAAATAGCTATTAAGTACTACAACTAATAATTAATTGGCACTATTGATAGCTATCAATTACTGCTAGCATTTATAGAGTGTTTTAAACTTTGAAGAGTATTTTACAAATATCTCCTTTAATCCTTACAAAACCCTTCCCATTGAAGAGATTTGCATCAATTATTCATTAGACAATTATTATTTTTTGCTCATCTTGGTTTAGATATCAGCACCATATTTCTATCATAAAAGAAATTTGGTAAAACTCTTAACTAGTTTTCCAAATGTTTATTTGTTATTAGAATTCATTGTTCTTTAAATGGGTATTAATTCCTGATGGTACTGCCATTAAGTGTAGTCATGGTCAGTAAGTAAGACAACTTCCATTTATTAAGTGCTTCTTGTGGACCAGACACAGAGCTAAGCAATGGAGATACAAGGAGAGGTGAAAAAACCCCAAACCCAAACCAAAAGCAGTTCTGCACTTATTATGGGACAGTAAATGAAAGGAATCTCTCTCTCTCTCTCTCTCTCTCTCTCTCTCTCTGTATAACTTAGTAAGGTTTACTGAAAAGGTAGGATTTTGACTGAATCTTTAAAGAAGCTAAGAAAATTAAAAGAAAGAAGGGGATCAGAGTACTCCAGACTTGGATGATAGCTAGTACCAAGGCAATGTGACAGGATATAGAGAATTGTGTTTGAGAACTAGAAGTGTAGTTGGATCCTAGAGCATGTATAGAAAAGTAAGGTGTAAGATTAGAAATATAGGAAAGAGCCATGTTATGAAAAATAGAATCACATGGGCTCACTGAAGTGGGAGGAATGTGTCATGACCAGACATGCTTTTATTTTTTAGATTTTCTAAGGCAATGGGGTTAAGTGGCTTGCCCAAGGCCACACGGCTAGGTAATTATTAAGTGTCTGAGGCCGGATTTGAACTCAGGTACTCCTGGCTCCAAGGCCAGTACTCTATCCACTGTGCCACCTAGCTGCCCCCCAGACATACACTTTTAAAAAATCAACTTGTAAAAGTGTAAAGGAATGATTAAATTGGGTTTTAACTTGAGTCATAGACAAGTTAGGCTATTGTAGTAGTACCAGAGAAAGGTGACAAGAGCATGACTTGAGCAGAAAGGAGATCCAGCCAAGAGAAGTTATTAAGGTAGAAATGACAAACTTTAGTATTGAGTTAGACATGTGGGAAGAGTGAGGAGTTCAAGTTGAAACTGAAGTTGTTGACCTCAGTGACTGGGAGGATAGTGGTGCCCTCTACATAACCAAGAGGCAGTTGGGGATGAATGATGCATGAGCTACAAGCTCCTTAATTGTAGAGAAACTAGGGTTGGAGATAGAGGTTGGTGAATCATCTGCAAGGAGATGGTAATTGAACTCATGAGAGCTGATGAGATCACCAAGTGAGATAATATAGATTGAAAAGAAAATGGGTGCTCAGGGAAAAACCTTAGGAATACTAAAGATTAATGGTTGCAACATACTTGAAGAACTGGCAAAGGAGACTGTAAAAGGGTCATCATTGATTCAGGTATATTGGTGGGAAAGGTAACCAACCAGTTGAATCCCCATTTTCTCATAGTGACTACAAATTCTCCTAGGACATGGATTTGGAGCTCTAAAAGTGAATTTATATTGCCTATGGGGTTAAAATGTCAATATCCAGATTTAGTGTCTGACCTTGGACATAATGAGGAAGGAAGGAATACATCTTGGTGGCACTGATATCATCTTGATAGCAATGGAATTCACCAGGCAGAGCAGGGTAAATTTGTCATCTGTCAGGTCAGGATGGCAGGAAGTCCTGGGGAAAGCAGAAGGAAAAGGGATCAAGGATTCAGGTAATGGGATTAACTTTAGAAAGAAACAGAGATAGTCTTCTGAAGAGACAAACTGCTTAGTGGACAGAGGACAAGATTTGGCATCAGGACAACCAGGGTTCAAATTCTAATTCTGTTGCTTATTGCTGTGAGACCCTAGACAAGTCACTTAACTGCACTCAGCCTCAGTTTCCTTATATGTAAAATGGGTATAATAATATCTGTAGTATCCATCCCTTAGAAACTTGGAAAGATTTGAAGTTGCTGATACAAAATGAAGTGAATAGAATCTGAAGAGCAATCTGTAAAAACCAACAATATGTAAAAACAAAAAACTTAGAAAGATTCAAGAATTCTGAGAAACAACAACAAAAAAAATCAAGCCTAAATACAAATATCTTATGATAAAACATACCAACCACCTTTTGAGACAGAAAAATGGACTCAGATTCTAAATAAGATATGCATGTGTATATTTGAAAAATGGTAAATGAAGAAATTTGTTTTACTTAATGCTACATGTTTATAAGAGTCTTGTTTTGCTAGTTTTCTTAATGGATGGGTGGGAGGGAGGGAGATAAATTGGAATTTTTAGAAAATAAAAGAAACTTGATTTTTAAAAAAGCATATAACTCCCAGGTTGTTGTGAGGCTCAGATAAATGAATAAATGAAAGGAAAAAAACATTTATTAAGTACTGTTTTAAGCACTGTGGAAACATTCAAAATCCAAATCAATTCCTCTTCTAAAGGTATTTATATTCTAATGAGGGTAGACGGAATAACTTGGCAATGGTGTCTATAGTGTTTGGAAACTTATAAAAATGGCAAGGAGAACCATAGGAAAATAAATCAGTATGTCCTTTCCAGTAGTGATGGCAGTGCTAATTTGATTAGTTTTCCAGAACTGGAAAGTGATAAGACTAGCAGGGAGAAAGAGGTCTGCAAACTTTAAAGTTCCATCCAAAATAATGGTCATTATTGTTTTTCTGTGACCAGAAGGGAGCGAAGGAGGAGATGTTGAGGAATATCTATTGAAGGGCAGAGAAAGCTCAGGTTCACCTTCTCTGGGGAGGTTAAGCTATCTGCTATAGGTGGAGGAGAGATGAAATTTGGGGAAACAATAGAAGAGGAGTCTTCCAGAGTTGAATCATTATGGAGAAATAGCAAAGGCTCAGTAGAAGGTAGGTAACCTAATTTTCAGGGTGTAAAATCAGCTTAAATTTTATCTGCATTATTTACACTTTCCATCACTTTTTAAAATCTAGACAATCAACAAAATGATAAACTTCAATTTTTACTATTTTTTGATTTCTGAGGTGTCAATGCTTGCATTGAAAATTTAATAATCAAGTGTTTTTCTCAGATTCCATCTGGCTCCAGAATACCCTGGATTATAGGTGAATGTCCAAGATAGATAAATTCTATGAACAGGCTAATATCCAACAATTACCAACTAATTAAAAGTAGTGCCCACACTTACATTTCTGGTCTCAATCATTAAAAAAGAAGTTTGACTTTTAACTTCATATAGGAATAACACTTCAAAATGCTATTTGTTAAATTTAATAAACTAATTGTTCTTCTTTTTATCATTTTATTCAAAAAACTAATTTTTAAAATCGTCCTTATATGTGTTAGAAGTCACCATAAGGACAGTTAAATAAACACAAGTGGATTGTCATTGAAATGCTTGCTAATCATGGATATTTGTATAATATATATATATATATATATATATATATATATATATATGTTATACACATAAGAAAAATATAAGGGATCCTGAAGAGGTCAATAAGCTTTTCATTTTCATGTGTACTTGTGAATGAATTCACCACTTTCTTGCTTCCTTCTCTTTGGTGGCTAGGAGGAAAAATTAATTCTCATTAAAGCAAAGAGTAGGATGGGAATAATTTCATTGCCTTTACTGAAAGGTTGCAGACCCATTGATTGAAAAAGTCCAGGGAATCTTATTTTCTCTTTGCAGAAATGTAGATAATTTCATTTTCTTGGGTGATCTAGGAGAGGAATGCATATTTGTGTCTGTGCAAAGCTTCTTTTTATAGAAGTGTCCAAGGTCTTGGACTAAGAAATTAGAACAACAGCACTTTCTATTCTAGGTTTGGCCATTGATTCGTTAAATAACCTTGGCCTATACTCACTTGCCTGAGTTATTTCATCTGGACCTCACTTACCTCATCTTAATAGAGCAATGTCTATCAAACCTTTGCAGCAATCCATTAATTCTTTAAGTGCAGCTGTCCCAAAGTGACGCTCATACTTCCGCCTCCACCATTAAGAAATGGTTTAGCTGCCTGCCAAGGAGGTTCTCGGTATAAGCTAGCTATAATTTTTTCCTGGAATTCACCCTTTTAAATTCCTATTTCTGTCCCCTGTTTTGCTTACCAGCTGTTTGCAGCCAGAATCAAATGAGGGAGGAGCTGTGACCTATCAAAAATAAAGAATGTTATTATTCAATGATACTAAGATCTAAGTGCTCGGTCCTGAAAAATTACCTCCTTTTCTTTACAATTAATACATACCACTTGACTTCTGGAATGGTCTCATTTTCTTAGTAGTCTTTTGAGTTCTCAAAGTGGTGGCAACATACTAAAAGGTGTATCTTGCCCGATTCTCACTAGCTATGAAACTAGTACAAAGACAGAAGGTGGAGGTGGGAGGAAGACTCAGGACCACATTTTCAGGCTCAGTTACTCTGGGGCAAGTTCTCATCAGCCTCAGAACATGAGAGTGGTTAACCTAATAAACTCACTAGCTCACACTACTGACCAAATTTCTCTTACCACTCAAAAAGGCATTCATAACTCCAAAGAAGTTTATCAAGGAATCATACTCTCCCAGAGACATTAGAAAACCAGAATTATTTCCCCTGATCAAGTACTTGAGTTATCAGCACAGAAGAAAACATGTAACACAAGGACCCCTGGATTATATTAGATGCTGGGCACTACAAGTAAGCTGAGTGTTATTCTGCCAAATCCAGAAGTTTGTCTTTTTTGTTCTGTATTCACACAAATTCTGTGATAACTTCCTCATTGAAATTAGGAAAGGGACAGTCAGGATCATTAGAACTGGGATCTCCATCGTACTAATTTATGTAGTGATATGCTTCCTTCTTCAGGATAGGAATGGGGAGGGGTTTCTTTGAGGCAGAATGTGACAACATGTTAAGTTTAGGGACTTGTTTATAACCTTCTATAGTTTTATACCAATGCCTTGGGGTCTCTTTGTTGTGGAATAGCAGTCAGCCTACATCTGGGAAAACTCTGAACAGTAAGTAAATAGGAGTGCTTGCTTGTCATTGAAACATCCTGTTCTGATACAAGACAAAACCTATCTAATGTCATTAATTGGTTCCATAAAATATGATTTTCAACAAAATGGAGTAGTCATTCCATTGGAACTCTTTAATTAAGAGGGTTACAAAGGGAAATTGGTCTCTAATAAAAAGATTAAACATCCTTAAAGGAACTCATAATAGCACCACATGCCCTCCTTCCTGAGATGATACTGACCCACAGGCAACTTCACCCTTTTGGACTGACCATCCAAGCAGAGACTCAAAAACAATGTAAGATTCCAAAAAAAGCAGAGTCAGAACATCTCACACACACCTTTCATTGATCCTTAACAAGGTTTCAGAGAATATATTTGGGATCATAGTGTCCTGAAAAGTTCAATGCTTTACCTAACTTTAATATATATGTTTACAGGATGAATATCTGCCTTAGTTTCTGATATCTGATCATAGAGGTAGACCAGATTCCTGTTCTTCATCTCTTTTAAGACCCTGCCATCCCTCTGGCCCTATATTGTCCCAGAATATTCCCCATTTTCTGATCTTGTCATAAATTAATAAATAGATGTTGCTTGCTTCTCTAACTCCTCCCTCCACCATCAACATTATTTTAATTCAGTTCAATTCAAGTATATAAGTTATGGATACAAAGACAAAATGAGGAAAAGAACAACCCCTTTCTTAATTATCACAGATCAGAACAGAATGTAATCTTAGCAGTTATTCATCCAGTTTCTTCATTTTATAAATAAGGGAACAGTCAGGGAAATTGTGGCTTGTCCATGTTTCACATAAATAGTAAGTTATCAGATCCATTGGTTTGCATTGCTATCTGGGGAGATTTTGAGAAAACTCTAACAACTGGCAGGAATCATCAAGGGCTTCACTGAGGTGGTACTCAAACCAAATCTTGAAATAAAGAGAAGAATTCTGAGAGGTGGAGAGGAAGAGGGAACATTTTTGTAAATTCTTGGAAGTAGGAAATAGAATTTTAAATTCTGGGAATAGCAAATGCACCAGTTTGGCAAGAATGTAGACAAATAAAAGAAAGCAATGTGGAACTTGCATAGAAAAATAGGTTGGAATCAGCTATGAAATTCTTAAAATTGAAGACTAAGGAGTTTGTATTTTATCCCATAGGCAGTAAGAAAACCCTAAAGATTTCTGAGACTTTGCTTCAGGCAAACATTTTTTTTCTTTTAAGGAGGCATAAGGATTTTCAATTGTCAAGAACTAGTCAAGGAAATGTCCTTGAAAAATCAGCGGGCACACCCATTTTTAAACATCAACTTTTCTGGCTTTAGTGTGTTACCTCAGTTGCCATGGGAACAATGGCATTTCTTGTCTACAACAGCTGTGGGGTTCGACTGGTACCATTCTGCACCAGTGTGGCTTGTAGCTTGAATGCCAAGGTTTGGGAGTCAGTCCAACCATCTGGCTTTGTTCCTACCTTGCAGCGTGACCTTGAATGAGTCTCTCACCTCTTTGTGCTTTGTATTTTCCTCATCTTAATTAAAAATGTAAAAAAAAATCTATGTTTTGGCTTCCAGAGTAAATTAATTAAAAAAATTTAATGCACCATGAATAGCCCAGCCTCCATGGTACAAGTTTAAATTATGGCCCTGAAGGTTAAGAATTTCCACCTTGCTTCTCAGCCCAGAAATGCCTTTGCCATATTCCCTGAAAAATTTCTTGGTATCGTGGACAATCTAAGCTGGAATTGATTGGAGAGGAGGATTGACCTTTTAAAGAGTTCTAAGAACAGAACCAGAATAGAGGATTTGGGAGAAACTGCCTAATCAGAACCTTATCTTCCAGGAGGTAGGGGAGAGATTGTGACTGTTAAGAGGATAACATCTTTATGTTTGTATGTACAGAGACATTAGGCAAAGTAGACCAGACCTACATCTTTGTGAAAGGCTTTGGAATTTCAGAGATAAGCTGTGATATGAATTCTAGGTATTTATTATTAGTATTATTAATTAACTATGAGTGAAGTGGTTGGTTAGTGTTTCCTTGAATTCATTCTTTCATTTTCTTTCTGTTTATGGCACTCAACTTGCAACCTGCTTAAGTTACCTAGTCAGTTGGGTGAGGCTGGGTGGGGAGTCTGACACAATGGCTTTCCTCTTTATTTGGAAAAACTTGATTTATGATATATTTGTTCCTGCTGCTCAATGTGAAAAATAGATGCAAAGCGGCATCTAGTCTTTGAAAATCATTTGCAAGACATTCTGTTCCACACAGGTGCCAGAATGGTTGTTTGAATAGTCTGTTACCTGGGCTCCCCAAGGAAATTTAAGTCCCTGAAGAAAATTAATGATGATGCTCCATGTTTTTACTAATCCTCCCTGGAGGATGAGTGGTTTAATACTTTTGCAGGCTCTGAGTTGAAAATACAAAGATGTTTTTGTAAACCCCCAGCAGTTCTGGGATGCCTTTCCTGAGAGGAGGTATCTGTAGAATCATGATCACATATTCTATTCAGTCTTCTGTTGCTAGCAAAGATTTCCAACTGCTTCTTTCTTACCCTGGCTTTTGTTGTGGTTCCATCATTTTTCAGTCATGTCTGATTCTTCCATTTAGGATTATTGGCAAAGATACTGGAGTGGTTTCTTCTCCAGCTCATTTTACAGATGAGCAAACTGAGGCAAATAGGGTTAAGTACCTTGCCCAGGTTCATAGAGCTAAGACTAGATTTGAACCCAGAAAAATAAGTCTTCTTGATTCCAGACTCAGAGCTCTATCCACTGTGCCACTTAGCTACTCTGGCTAGTTCATTGTTTATTCAGCTATAAACTGGCCAAATTTCCAAAGGGAAAAGCTGCCATACTGGTCATTTGTCATCTCATCTCTCTGGCACTTTGACCTTCCACTTTAGGTTCCATTTTTGGTGGGTGAATGGTATGCCATATCTCCCTTCATGATTCTAATTATTCTTTCCCCACTGTTAATTGTGGAGAAATGTAGAGTAAGGGTGGTATAAAACCAATCATTTAAAGTTCTTTTTGTATTGTTTTGTGGAACTTTGAATTCTTTAGTTGTTTGTCAGTTTTGTTTTGTTTTTGCAAGGCAGTGGGGGTTAAGTGGCTTGCCCAAGGCCACACAGCTAGACAATTATTTCTTGTCTGAGGCCGAATTTGAACTCTAGTACTCCTGACTCCAGGGCAGGTGCTCTATCTCCACTGCTCCACCTAGCCACCCCAGGGACTTTGAATTCTTTAACTTGGTATCCTCTATGAAAGAAATGGTGGAGAGTGACAATCCCAGAAATTCTATTCTGATTCTGACCAGTAGAGACTAGTGTTTTTATAACAGTTGATGTTATTGTTGTTGAGTCATTTCAGTTCTGTTCAACTCTTTATTGACCCAAATTTGGGATTTTTTTGGGTAAAAATACCATAGTGAATTGTCATTTCCTTCTCTAGTTCATTTCTACAGACAAGAAAATTGAGGCAAAACAGGGTTAAGAAACTTCCCCAGGGTCACATAACTAATAAGGTCACATTTGAACACAGGTCTTCCCATCTCCAGGCTAGGCACTCTGTCCACTGTGCCACCTTGAACTTGTGTCAAGAATCTCCCAAAGTCTCTTTTATTTTGCAGAATTGATACATTTCTTGATCCAAAGGCTGACTTTTCCTATAAGCAGATACTTTTAACATCACAGCACCAAATACTAAAAACAGTTAACAAAGAAGTTAAATATGTTTTATTTTTGTTTTTTTAAAAGCACCAAAATTTGATGCAAGAAGAACAAATAATTTTAGACTTATTTTTATTTGTATATGACAGGTGGGGAACTCTTCTGCCAAGTTTTTTCTCTGGAGGTGGATAGCATTTTTCACCATAAGTCCCTCAGAATTGTCTTGGATCATTGAATTGATGAGAATAACTAAATCTTTCATAGTTGATCTTCAAACAATATTGTTGATCCTATGTACAATGTTCTCCCATTTCACTCATTTCACTTTGATTCAGTTTGTGTAAATCTTCCCAGGTTTTTTCTGAAAGCATCCTTCTTCTAATACAATAGTATCCATTCACAATTATATATCACAATTCCCCAATTGATGGGCATCCCCTCAATTTCCAATTCTTTGCCATTACACACAAAATACTGATAGATATATTTCTTTACATAGGATCCCTTTCCTTTTTTCTTTGATCTCTTGGTGATACAGACCTAATAGTAGTATTTCTGGATCAAAGGATATGCACAATTTTTAATAATTTGAGTATAGGAATCAAGTCTTGAAGATAGTGATTTTAGGACAGAGAAGAAGTCAACATTGTAGAAGATGCTTTGTCCTTTGTATAAAGACACTATGTTTGCCAAAAGAAGAAAAGGGTCAATCATGTCAGAAAAACAGCTTGAAAGTTTTGAGGAACTGAAAGTTGCTCTTCAAAAAAAAAGATATTGAGAAGACTTAAAGTCACAAGAACTTATAGAAGGAAGGGATGGTTGTAATTACAGTAGCCATATTTACATAGTTCCTTAATGATTTTGAAGCACTTTACATGTATTATCTCATTTATTGTGATTCTCACAGCAGCCCTTAAGATACATGCTACTATTATCTCCATTTGTAGATGTAAAAACTAAGACTGAGGAAGGTTAAATCTCCTGCCTCTTGTTAGACAGCTAATAAAGCATTAGGGCAGGATTTGCAGTATGAATTCCAAATCCAGGGCTCTATCCACTTAGCTATAAGGTGTTGATGTCCATTAATTCATTTATACATGACTGTTTTTTAGGATTTTGAAGGATAAAAATGAGAAACTATAAATCACAGAGCTATTTGGAAGTCTCATGCTCTAAATCACCTTTGATTAGACAAATGCAAATTAAAACAACTCTGATGTTTCACCTCATATCTATTAAACTGGAAAATACTACAGAAAAAGAAAATGACAAATGTTGGTGGGGATGTGGTAAAATTGGGATACCAATGCATTGTTGGTGTGAACTGATCCTGCAGAGCAATTTGGAACTATGTCTAAAGGGTTATAAAGCTATCTGAGAAATGCATCACTAGGTCTATATCCCAAAGATCAAAGAAAAAGAAAAGGACCTAGATGTACACAAATATTTATAACTAATCTTTGTGTGATGTCAAAGAATTAGAAATTGAGGAGATGCCCATTGATTTGGGAATGGCTGAACAAGTTGTGGCATATGATTGTAATGGAATATTATTGTGCTATAAGAAATGATGAGCAGAGTGATTTTAGAAAAACCTGGAAAGACATGAATTGTTGTAAAGTGAAATGAGCAACATTGTACACAGTAACATTATTGTTTGATCAACTATGAATGATTTATTCTGATCAATAATTGATCAAAGATAATTCTGAAGCACTTATAATGAAAAATGATATCCTCATATAGAGAAAGAACTGATAGAGTTTGAGTGTAGATCAAGACATTTAAAAAATTTTCTTTTTCTTTTTTGCTTTGTTTTCTTTTGTAATATGGCTAATATGGAAATATATATTCAGTGACTTCACTTTATGTTGCTATTATTATTGAGTCTCTTCAGTCATGTCCAAATCTTCAGATATGGTCTTTTGTCTAAATTCTTATATACTTAGTGAAATGGAATGGTTATGAAAAGAACCAGCTTTTCCAAGTCCCAATTCAGGATTCTTTTCATACTACACATCATATCACATATCTCCAATCTTCACTTGCTATTTCATACAATAGGTATCAGAATAGATGCAGGGATGTGCTGGGGACAACTCATATTGCCTGGAGACAGCTAATTGTTAAGTCTTCAGTGAAGTATTTACATCTTAGAAATCAATAAGTGTTACAAATTTGTTTTGTTGATGGTCTACATTTAAGTGTTAGAGAAAATATTAATACATATTAAACTTAAATGTCACACATTTCATTTATTTGTTTGTTTGTTTGTTTGTTTATTTTACCCCAGAAGACATAGTGGATGTCTTCTGTATACCACTCTGGTGGATGGGAGTGCCTTAAGTGTATTTCTTGCTTACTTAGGATTGTACTTCTAGACTTGAATTGTAGGTCTTTTGTTTAGACACTGAGTCTAAGCCCTGTCTCTGTTTCATAGCAACCTTGTCAGTCATAAAGTAACTGCTTGAATCAAAGCTTGCATAGGAGAAAGGTCATTTTTGAAATCATCCAGAAGTCTTATAAAATCCTGGGAGAGAGTTAATCTTGGTGTAATCTGGAGAAAGGGAGAAAGATAACTTTGAAATGAGGCTGCTAGCTTTGAAATGAATTACTCAGCTTTTCCCCCTTCCTTTCCTTTCCTTTTTGTTTCCATGGTTTCTCTACTTTGAGTGTATGGTGGGGGTGGGGAGAGAGGAGAGTTATGGGTAGGCTTTAGTTTTGGGAAAGGCTTTTCCATCCATCTACAGGCATTTTCAACAATGCTCTATTGTGGCTTTGAGGAACACTTTGGCAAAGTAAGAGATACAGTTGGCATATACTCCAGTAGCCCCATTCTTTGCCAGCTGTAGGGGGTACCTCAAATGACCCTTGCCCTCTGCTTTTAAACTTCAACATACCTACCTGCACCACTTTCTATCTTAGTGATTGAATCTGAGGACAGCCTCAAACCATCCACAGAGTTGACCTTAATCTATGTATCTCTGGGTTCTTTCTAGTTTGTTAATCAAGTCTCTTAGGTATCAGAAAAAACCTGCTCTAAGACCCTAAACCATATATAACAACTGTCATTTGTAAATATGTTTTAATATTTTATTAATATTTCACATTCCTCTTATCACAGCTCTGTGAGATAGGTACTATGTTTTATCTCCACCCTGTTGTTTGAGCTCATGAAGATGAGTTGTCCTGATTCTGAGCCCAGTGATCTATTCACTGAACCACCTAGTTACAGATCAGGAAACAGAGACTCTAAACTGTACATCTCTGAGGATTTCAGGTATTATTCTTTTACAGATAAAGAAACTGAGGCCCAGGGAAGTTAACCCCAGAAGTGGGGTTCAGATTCAGGTCTTACTGACTCCCAGCATAGCACTCTATACACTATGGTCATCTCTGAAGATGGCTCAAAGCTAAATTCTAAGCTCATTCTACAACACCTTGTTTGAAAAACATAGTTCTTCAGGATTCTGGAGTAACTCAGAATTATTCCAACAGTTGATACCACCTTGATACCTGAAGTTGACACCTGAAGGGTTTTGAGAATTTCTACAATCACTCATATATCTTCCATCCAATTTTCCTCAATATCATCACTCTTTTACATCCTCTCACTATCTATTAACCCAATGAATTCTCAAAAACAATTAATTAATTAACATTAATTAGTTATTTAAAGGGATATTTACTGAGAAGATAAAGCATGAACAGAATTTTTTTTAAAAAGTCTTCTGAATGAAAATACATTTTCCTTTCCTGATACTATTAAATTCCTAAATTGAGCAGTTTCAAGATTACCAACATTCCATTATATTCACATACATTGATTGCTTAACTTATTGGATGAGTCACTCCTTTTCTAGATGAAAATAGTGTCCGCTCCTGGGACAGTTCTCTATTGGGCAGGTCAAGCATGTTGCTTCTTAGGATTAGCTACTCACTGGCCCATTGGTAAATTGTGCTTTAGATTCTATGATCTCTGGTGGCTCTTCTAACCTTTTGAAGATTAAAAAGTTATTGCAGGTATTCCATTCCCTGTTCCTAACATATTACCTGACATTGTAGGTATTTAATAAATACTTGCTGATTGATTGATTGATAACCTGGTCCATGACATACCAATCTTTTCAGTCATAAAGCAACCAATAGAATCAAAGCTTGCAGAGGAGAGAGCTCATTTTATATTATCCAGAAGTCTTGTAAAATCCTGGGAGAACATTAAGCTTGATGTATTCTGGAGAAAGAAATAAAGGTAACTTTGCAAAGAGACAGAAAGAGCAGTGCCATTCATTCTCTGCCAAGGGAGATAAATCAACTCCCACTGCTACCTCTTATGCTTACTAAGGAAGAGAGAAAAACTTCCTTTGTTCAAAATTCTTGTGTTTACATCCCTTTCTAGCTCAGTCAGTTAAAAGTCTTTTTGTCACCATTCAGTAAGCCAACAGGGAGCAGTTAGGATACCTACATATGCTCTGAATTGGGGGGGAAGGGCCTTTCCTGTAGACCACCCTAGTCTTCTGACACCTTGCTCCTCAAACACATCTTTGATCCAGTGATACTGGCCTCCTGGCAGTTCCACAAATGAGACATTCTATGTCTTTGCTCTCAGCATTTTCTCTGGCTTCTGGCCATTCCTGAAACACTCTCCTTCCTCTGCTCTGCCTACTAAGCTTCCTTTAAGTTCTATTTAAAATCTACCTTCTATAGGAAGCCTTCTCCAACTACTCATAATTCCTATTTGTCATTCACATATATTTATTTACATGTTATCCTCCCTATTAGATTGTAAGATCCTTGAGGGCAGGGAATGTCTTTTGCCTCTTTTTATATCCCTAACCTGACCCATAGTAGGCACTTAATAAATGTTTATTGATAGATTGATCCCTAGAAGCAGATTCATCAGGCCTATGTGGGTTAATACTAGTCAAAGGTAGTAAGGACTGCCTTGGCTCTCTTCTTCCTATCTCCCCCCCCCCCATCTTTTGTTCTCAATGTAGGGTTTCCTTGAACCCTTGAGGGAGAGAAGAGGACACAAAAGTTATGTGTGTGTGTGTCTGATCAGATTCTAATTTAGGCCATGGAGTTGCCTTTCCTAAGTATTTCTTATTCTTCCCTCAAGGATACTGATGAGTGTTACTGCTTTGGAAGGTACTGCCATTTGCTCATAGACATGATCCTTAAGGATATCCTTTCTCATATGCAACTTACAGTCAGAATCCTAGTGAATTTTTGGTGTTTCCTGTTAAAAAGAAATGATTCCTACAATTTTTGCATTAATTATGGTTAGTGAGCAGTAAATAAAAGCATAGTCATTTGGCTTTCTCTCTTATACCAAAGACTCCTCATGAAGGTCTCTTGATTACTATATACCCCTGAGTGTTCCTAATATAAATGAACTCTAGTTAACAATTGATGAAAGAATGAATATTACAAGAGGTAGATCTATTCTAAAGAGGGGCTGGGAGACTAACTTTGATTATTTTACTCTTACTTATTTCTACCCAAACCAATATTATCCTTGGGCAATTTAGGAAAAAATGATACATACCACCCCCCCCCCCAAACCCAAAACTGTCTGAGTAGAATATAAAGGACTAGAATTTGCATAGATTAGATTCTCTTTAAAAGAGTTTCTTATTGGGTGGGGTAAGAATTCCACCTAAATAAAATTGTCAATATGGGATAAACTTTGGGGAAAGGTCAGAAATCTCCTTTGAGAGATTGGACTTTGAATGAGGAAAGAGATAGAAAAAAACCCCAAACCTGGATCTATTCCCACCACTTTAATTGGATATTAATATGTGAGAAATAATCATTTTTCTCATCTAGGATACTACCCAACTCCTTATTTCCCTCTAGTATCTTAGTATTCCCCCTCCTCATACTTATTGTAAGTCTCTTGTTGTACTCTTATTGTTTAGTTCAATTATTATAACTATCCCTGGGCCCAAAGGACTAGGGTACTCTGGCTACTCCGCTAAGAGACTCTGGCCTTGAGTTCAGGACTGATGCGCCCTGTGGATAGGTTTCAATTCTGGGGAGCCTGACCACCTAAGGGAAGTATTAGAGGACTTTTCTAGCATTTTTAGCTCCTTATACCGCATACTTAATTACTTAAAATTACATAAAGTTGAGGTTTGATTCATGACAAAGGAAGGAGGCTAGAAAGGTAATTAATATTCAATTTATGCCAAATATGGAAAAGGTATTTATTTCCTACATATGAAAGAAATGCTTAACATAAAGGCTCTCATGAGTAGTAATTAATGAAGAGACTTAAAGCAAAGAACAATAATAATTATTGCTAGAATATGCCAGGAAATTGACTTAAAATCATCAAAATAAAAATAAGGCTGCTGAATAAGTTCGTTTTTATTTCACCTTGGCTATACACTTTACTTTTTTTTTTCTCTTTTAATTCCTTTTTTATTTAGTATTTTATTTTCCCCCAATTACATGTAAAAGCAGTTTTTAACATTAATTTTTAACTGAGTTACAAATTCTCTTCCTCCCTCCCCCTCCTATTGAGAGGGAAAGCAATTCGATATGTTATACATGTGTAATCATGCAAAACATTTCTATAATAGGAATGATTCTTATTCATATAAATTTGAATCAGTTCCTTTTTTTAATCTTGGAAATGAGGTCCTTACCAGAGAAAACTGCTCCAATGATTCTTGCCTCTTCCTTTTCCTCTCTCTTTCCCCCAGATCCTGTTTCCCTTTTAATTTTAATTGCATTATTTTTATTTGTGTAAAATCTTTTTTAATTTTTTGTAATAAAAACTGACCATTTTATTATCTGTGACTTTACCCTTATTTAGTCATGAATTGGTTCTCTATCCATGATATTTTATATTTAAATCATGTATCCATTTGGAGTTTCTCTCAGCAGATAGTATGATATTGGTTTGTACTTAGTTTTTACCAGACAGCTTTCTAGTTTACCCAGAAGTATTTGTCACATAATGTATTCTTAATGCAGTAGCTAGAGCTTTACACTATCCTCCTTGAGGCAGATGTCTTTAGGCAAGCCAGGGAAGGGATTAGATTTATACTTGGGTTGCTATAAAATCAGCTTCCATAATCTGAGGAACCTGGATCTCCAGACCTTTCTAGCTCACAAGGTTGCTTTTTATTTAATATAAGTTTAGTTACCTAAGAGCAGGTTAAAAGACAGCAACAACAATTCAAAACAAAACACTTTTCACTCAGCAAGATGAACTTCCTTCTTCTCCAGTCCCCAGCTGCCACTTGAAAAAACAATGAACCTGCTGCCATGGTGGAGAAGGGCTACACCTGGAGGACTGAAGAAAGAGGAAAAAAGGGAGTCACTCTTTTTTTCAAGGTCCATTAACTCATCAACCCTTTTTTCCCAGATTCTGAGTAAGCCTCTGTCATTGGCTGGGTGGTTCTGTGCAAACTCTGTTCCATAATGAAAACCTTCTCTGAGGTGGACTTCATAAATATTCATATTCAATATGTTAATTTTGTGGAGGTAGACAATGCCGATCTTACCTCAAAACGATACTCTTTCCCTTGGTTCTTTCTTGTTTCCTTGGTCCTTTTTCTCCTCATTCTTCCCCACACCTACCTATCTGCTTCTTCCTTTTATCCCCTTTGAAAACTTTCTATACTATTAATCTCAGTTGACCCTTTGCCTCATTTTATGTGATTTTTGTGTGAGGTTTTGTGTATTGTTTTGTAGTTGGAGTTATTATGCTTGTATCTCTCATAGCTTCCTCTGTATCACTTGCTATGTCTGTATCTAATGTTCAAAAGATATTGGTGGTTTTCCTTTTCCTTCTCCTGCTTATTTTGTAGATGAGTAACTGAGGAAAACAGGGTTAAATGACTTTCCTAGGGTCACACAGCTAGGGAGTGAGTGAGGTCAGATCTGAACTTAGGAAGATGAGTTTTCCTGTCTCCAGACCTGACAGTATCTCCAGCTGCCCATTACTTCATACCTTCTCTTCCTATGTAGGAATGTAAACAGTTTAATCTTATTAAGTCCTTTATTATTTCCCTTTCCTGTTTACCTTTTTAATGCTTCTCTTGAATCTTGTATTTGAAAGTCAAAGTTTCTATTCCATTATGGTCATTTCATCAAGAATGCTTGAAAGTCCTCTATTTCACTGAATAGTCAGTCCCCGCCCCCCGCCGAAGGATTATTCTTAATTTTCCTGAGTAGGTGATTCTTAGTTGTCATCCTAGCTCCTTTAGTCTCCAGAATGTCATATTCTAAGCCCTCTGATACTTTAATGTAGAAACTGCTAAATTTTATGTTATCTTGACTATGATTTCATGATACTTGAATAGTTTCTTTCTGGTTGCTTTCAATATTTTCTTCTTGGCTTGGGAATGCTGGAATTTTGTCTATAATACTTCTGAGAGTTTTCATTTTGGTATCTCTTTCAGGAGATGATCAATGGATCTAGATTTTACACAATCTATCAATTTCAATTTTATTCTCTGATTCTAGAATATCAAGGCAGTTTTCCTTATAATTTCTTGAAAATTGAGTTTTTTTTGATCATGGCTTTCAGGTAGCCCAATAATTTTTAAATTATCTCTTCTAGCTTAGTTTTTTTCAATGAGCTATTTCATGTCTTCTATTTTTTCATTCTTTTGTTTTATTTTTCTTGATTTCTCATAAAGTCATTAACTTCCATTTGCTCAATTATAATTTTTAAGGAATTGTGTTCTTCAGTAAGATTTTGTCCCTCCTTTTTCATTTGGCCAAATTTTCTTTTTTAAGGCATTCTTCTCCTCATTGGCTTTTTGTGTCTCTTTTATCATTTGTACTAGTCTGCTTTTTAAGGTGTTATTTTACTCAGTATTTTTTTCTGTCTCCTTTACCAAATTTATTTTTCATGACTTTCTTGCATAACTCTCATTTCACTTCCCATTTGTTCCTCTACTTCTCACACTTGGTTTTAAAAATCCTTTTTGAATTCTTCCATGACCTGAAACCAATTCATATTTTTCTTACAGGCTTTGGATGTAGGAGTTTTGACTTTGTTATCTTCTTCTAAGTATTGTTTTGATTATCCTTGTCACATAGTAACTCTCTATGATCAGATTTATTTCTGATATTTACTCATTTCCCCAACTTATTTTTTGACTTTTAACACTTTGTTGAAGTAGGACTCTGCTTCCCGGGTGGAAATTGTATGATCCCAAACTTCAGGTTTTTTTGTGCAGCTATTTTCAGAGATATTTCTAGGAATCTGCAAGTTTTCAGTTCTTCTAAAGTGGGATGATCTAAGAAGAGGTGTTTGCTATTCTACTGACCTGTTCTCTGATTTGTGCAAAGCACTCCCTCCTTCCTTGGAACTGTGAGGAGGATCTTTGCTCCCCTGGGGCTGCAATCTCTAATGTGCTATTGCTTCTTCTTACCTTGGGATTGTCACTGACTTTGTATATACCTTTGTACATAGTTGTTTGCTCATTATACTGTGAAATCCTTGAGAGCAGATGATTCTAAACTCCTACAGGTTATTATCTAAACTACATTCCCCATCCCCTACCTCCTGATTCCTTATTCCCGATTTACTTTGACTTTCTGACCCTAAAGTTCTAACCAAATATCCCCATCCTTTTCCACTGTGCCCTCTGAAATGCCAGTTACATAGGCAACAAACTTCTTTTCCTCTCCTTTACAATCTGACTTCTGACCTCATCATTTCACTGAAACTGCTCTAGTCATTGAACCAAATCCAATATTCATTCTCCCTGAAGTCTTTCACACTGCTAATGACCTTCTTCCTGATACTTCTTTCTCTATATATTTTCAGGACACCACTCTCTGCTGGTTCTCCTACTTAATTAAAAAATCCTTCTTATTCTCCATTGCTGATTTCTCATACAGATCATATCCTCTCAGCATAGGTGTCCTATGAGATTCTATCCTGGGCCCTTTTCTCTTCTCCCTTTATACACTACTTCACTTGGTGAAGTATATCAGTATATCAATTTGCATACATTTAATCACCAACTCAGTACTGATAATGCTCAATGATACCTATCCTGACCTAATATCTATATTGACCTATATTGACTGATTCCTTTGTTTCCCATCTTCTGCTGGGTGCCATTCCCAACCCCTCTTAATTGCATTCTACTTCCTATTTATTTCCTAATTATTCTGTATATCACTCATTTAAACAAGTTTGCTTGCTGACCGTGTCCCAATTTGACTGTGAACTCCTTGAGACCAAGTCATTTGCCTCTTTTTATATCCCTGGGACTGATAATAATAAAATAATAATAATAATAATAATAATAATAATAATAATAATAATAATAATAATAATAATAATAATGTTTGTCCTTCATTTTCAAAGAAGACCACAACATCAAGGAGATAAATTGGATTTGAGTGAGGGGGTACTGTGTTGTCACCAACCTCACTGTCTCCTCCAAAGTCATCTGGGTCCAATGGCCAGATATGAATCAGGATGACTGGAGATAGCCTTGGATGTGAGGCATTCAGGGCTAAATGACTTGCCCAGGGTCACACACCCAGTAAGTGGCAAGTGTCTGAGTCCTATCCATTGTGCCACCTAGCATGGTACTACTACATGGTAGGTGCTTAATAAAGATTTATTAACTAACCACCTGTTCAATGAGAGTCTGAAATAAAGGAGTATCTATGAATGAAGAGAAGAGGACATACAGGAAATATTGTGAAAAAAGAAACGATAAGATTTAGCAATTTTGGCTCTGTGATGTATAATGAGCATGAGTAGTAAAGATTGACTTTGAGGTTTCAAACCCCATGATCTGAATGGACTTATGAACTTTTCCAAGAAAAGAGAGAGGGACAAGATTTCATTAGCAAACCTTGAAATTACTTTCAGTTGATGATACTAAAATAGCAAGGTATTATTAATTTTCCCTTTGGAGATGAGCAGGCTCAGGGACTAATGGCCAGTGTTAGTAAGGAATGGGAGGTTTAGACACTGCAGAACAATTAGTAGCTGCCAGCAGTGAGTAGATTTGGAGTCATTTGGAAGAGGAGTCAGCAGGCAGTCCAGACTGCTGAAGCGAACAACCTACTCTGCTCCTGGATAGGAGGAGAGACTAGCCAAGAGGGTGAATCCTCAAAAGGCATTAATCCTTTGCAGGTTTTCACAATGAGTAGAATAACCCTGTGGTTGATACCTGATTACTTCCTATGGCATAAGGAAGAGGATGGACTGAGCTTGGAGGCTTTGCTTAACTACAGGCAAGAAAAGGCTTAAATTTGAATTCCTGAACAGAATTCCTGAACTTTGAGAACCTCAGTTTTGGCTTCTCTGGAGACAAAGGATCTGGGCTTTCTCTCTGAGAAATGACAATGACTTCCAGTCCATACTGAGTGTTTAATACATTGGGATTTATCCCCTTTTTAGTTTTCACAGTTAAAGAACTGTGCTCAGTTATACTCTTCTCTTGTATGTAAACTACATCAAAAAGAAGCAGAGATGGGAAGAGGGATGGTTATCTTCCTTTCCCCCTTCCCCAGAATGGTTGAAGCATTTTTAAGAGTTTGGACAAATCTGTATACTCTAAACCTTTATGTTACTACCTGCAGTAGAGCTAGAACAAGGTGGTAGAGAGATACTCTGCTCTCTGAGTATTAAAATAAATGGTACTTGTTTATAGATATAAATATGTTTGTACATATTCTCATGTGTGTACAAGTACACACAATGGAGGAATGGGTCAATGAGGGCACCTGCCTGAAGCATGCACAGTCATTCCCTGCCTGGTCTTAGTCCATGAGACCATGGAATAGGGGTTTGGGCTGGTGTGGGGGAGGGAGCTAAAATTATTATTGTGTGATGATGAAGAGCTTTTTAATTTTCATTGAAGCTAGAGAAACTCATAACTCCAGAGGATGAGCTGAAATTAAATATGCAAACAAAAGATTCTAGCAGCCAGTCTTTTACTCTTTTCCCAGATGGTTTTTGAATGAAGAGAATTGCTTTGAGTTCTCACCCTTAATTGCCATGTGTTTCTGAGCTCATGGCACTTCTTTTTCTTTTGTGTTTATATTTCCTAACATTAATTAAATGAATATTTAGGTAACTTAGAGGACCACCAAAGTCATCAGAGGTCCCATATTCAATTGTATTTGGTGGAATGGTTTTGACTGATGACAGAGGTGGAAAGACTGTACTTCAAGGATGCTGGTAGCTTCAGAGATCCAAAAGATACTGATTCATTCAGCTCAGCAAAAAAAAAATTATCTAAAGTGAACCTTATGAGTTCTCCGTATAGACAGAAAATAATGTCTAAGGTCAAAGGTGGAAATGTATCCCTTGACAAAATCCACTTTTTAATACATGCTCCTCCTTACCTTTGAACCTTAAGCTTCAACTCAGTCTCCCTAGGAACTGCATGTGTGTGTGTGTATGTGTGTGTGTGTGTGTGTGTGTGTGTGTGTGTGTGTGTGTAACTTCTATCCTTGAATGGGGGCTCATGAACTGTAATTTAGAAGCCATAGCCCATTCTGAGGGAAGGAATAGTGTTCACTCCCCTGGAGATCAAAGCTTCCAGAGAGAGATGGTCAAGTGGCCCCAGAGAAGGGGTTACAAACATAAATACAAATTTTTAAAAATTCTTCCAAAGTGGAAGAATTTATTTGAATATTTTTCAGGATTTGGAAAAGGAGAAAGGTATAGGTAAGAATAGGATAAAGAAAGTAGGGGATGATAGCAACCTTCTCCCAACATTAATTTTATGCATTATAAGATGGATTTCCTTTGTGGTACTCAATCAGCTGGCAAGTCACTTAACCCTGATTGTCTCATGTCCAGTGCCATCTCCAGTCAGCCTGATTCAAATCTGGTCATTGGATCCAGTGGGGAAAAGCTGCCTTTCAAATCAAACTGTCCAGATCTTGTTGCTTGTGCCAGGTGTTTGGTTGGTTTAAGACCTTTTCCTTTCCTCCCCCCAACACCATTCTTCTCCAGCCCTTGTGCCAAGTATATCCTTCCTACTTAATGCATCACTTACAAAACTAAACCCTGGTTTGTATGCTTCTGTTTTTGAAATTTTCAACCAAATGGAAGTGAATCTATTTTACGAACATGACTTTCCTGACAACAAAAGAGTCACCAAACAAGGAGAGCATGGTATATACCTTCTCTACAGAAGTTAGAGAAAGTATGAAAATTCTTTGTGTGGAACCTATAAGAGTGATACATTACTAATGATAGACGTTTGGGAGCCATTATGGATTCTTTCCTCTTTTCAATCCAAACTGAAGTCAAGTTCTGTGGATTCTTAACAAATATTTTTGATCATTAATTATGATCAGTGTTTTTTGGATATGTGCATGGGGAAAAACCTTGTTGGAGGAGAGTCTTTAAGAATGTATTTTGTCATACTGAATCAAATACTTTTAAAAAATGGTCAAGATCAAGTCAGGGAAATCTTGATTAAGATCTCTACATCTTACAGTAATTTTGGTGTTAATAACAATGTACCTTATTGTAGAATATTGCTATTCTTCATTAATACCTTTTTCAAGGACACCTGTGATACAATAAATTATTCTCTTAGATTTTTTATATAGATAGGAATAGGCAAAATAGGTATTGAGATTAATAAAAGATATTAATGACATTTTAAGCTTTTCTATATTTGTCATATCCCTTCCTTCAAGTGTCTTGTGAGCCAGTTTCTCATTGCCCTCACATAAGTCTCATCTCCAACACAAACATCTTCTTGGTAATCCAACTGCTTTCACTTCTTAGTCATCATTTTTACTTCCTCTATAAACACACATATAGGACTATGCTGTTAGAATGCAAATATATCCTACTAAGGAGGAAATAAAATGTATACAAGACACATGGAATAATGAAATCATAAGATCATAGTTGTAAAACTAAAAGAGACTTGAATGGACATTTATTACGATTCATTTTATAGTTAGGGAAAGTGAGATAGAGAGAAGGTAATGACATGTCTAAAGTACCACAGCTATTTCAGAGTTTGAAGTTAGCTCTTCCTGACTCAAAGTCCTGTGTTTTATTTATTATAAAGCAACTAGATGGTACAGTACATAAATTCAGATGGTGCAGTGACCTGGAGTCAGGAAGACCAAAGTTCAAATTTACCTCAGACACTGGCTAGCTGTTTAACCTAGTTACTGAACCCTGTTTGCCTCAGTTATTCATCTGTAAAATGAGCTGTGGAAGAAAACTGCAAGCCAATGTAGTATCTTTGTCGAGAAAACCCCAAATGGGGTCATGAAGAGCCAATAGGGTAAAATGATTTGCTCAGTGACACACAGCTAGTGTCTGAGGTCAGATTTCAACTCAGTTCTTTTTGAGTCCAGGACCTGTATCCATTACATCATCTAACTGCTCTGAACGCTGTATTAAGAAGTGCTTAAAGGGTGGTAGGAGACGGGGAGACCAGGCATGAAGCAATTAATAATAGTCCAATGTAAGTAGAGACAATATGGATGTAAGAAATGTTGTGGAAATTAGACACAAGTTACTTGCCAACAGGACTTGGCAACAGACTAGCTGTGGAAGTTGATGGTGTGGGAAGAGTTGAAGACAATTCAGAATTTTTAGCCTTGGAGTCTGGAAGGACAGTTGCCTTCAACAGAAGTAGAAAGTTTGGAAGAGTGTTAGATTTAAGGAAAAAGTTAATGAGTTCAGTTTTGACAATATTGCATTTGTGAGACCCAAAAGATATCCATACAAAGAGACCTAGCAGATTCTTGGAAATGAAAATGACCTACAGCTTGTGGGGAGAGACTGGGGCCAGGAATGATCTTCAAAGATTCAATCACTGACCTCTTGGAGCACGTGAGATTCCCCACAGGAGCACAGAGAATGGAGAGAAGAGAAGAGGGCCTAGGACAAAGTCTAGGGAGAAAGGCTCATTTTTAGGAATTGTGGTGATATAACAAAGAGGCTAAGAAGGAATCATCAGGTAGGAGAAAACACTGTCATAGAACCAAAGAGAAGAGAATGACCAGGAGGAAGAGGAAAGGATCATAATTTATAGGAAAATCAGAAGGATGAGAACTGATAAAATGTCTTCTAATTTAGCAAATTAAGAGATTAGTGGAAATGTTTGAGAGATCAGTTTCAGTAGTGTTCTAGGTTCAAAAGGCAAATTGCAAGAAGACAATTGAAGTGGAAGTGTGTACACAGCAAAGATAGATAACTTTTTTTAAGATGTTTAATTGCAAATGAGAGGAGACATAATGGATGATGATTTAAGGAAATAGGGTCAATTGAAGGAATTTTTTTCCCTCAAGATGGGAGAGTTCCAAGCATGCTGTTAGGCAGTAGGGATTTATCCTATATATAGGGAGAATCTTTTGTTAAGAAATATACCATTCTTTTTGTCACCAAGATTGGCAAGCTTGGAGTCATCCTCAGCTCTTTATTCTGTCTCACTACCTATATCCAATGAGTTGATAAGTTCTATCAGTTCTACCTGTTATGCATCTCTTGTCCCCTTCTTTACACTCATATGATTACCACCCTCCTCAGACCCTCATCACCTTTCACCTCCTTATGGCCTGCAAAAGCCTCCTTATTGGCCTCTACAACTAGTATCTTGCTTTCCGAACCATGCTTCACATAACTGTCAAATTGATATTCTTAAAGAACAGGTCCTACCATGTCACACCTTTACCCAAGAAATTCCAGTGATTTCCTGTTTCCTTTAGAAAAAAAATAACATAAGCCAAAAACACTTGTTTTGCATTTGAAGTCCTTCACAGTTTGACTTTAACCTTTCTTTGTAGGTTTAGGTCATTCATCTTTATATGTTCTGCATTCTGGTCATATCACTACTTTCTTCTCCTGATACATGATGCTCCATCTCCCACCAAGTCTTTGCCCAAACTATCCCAAGATTGGAATACATTTCTTCTTCACTTCTGCACAAAATCTCTAGCTTCTTTCAAAAACAGCTCAGGATTTTCTGATAATCATGAAATCACAATCTAATCCAGAACTACTTTGCATATTGTTATCTATCCATTATTCTTACTTTGCTCAATAGAAATATAAGCTTTCCTGAAAGCAAAGATCTATCTATCTGCCTATCTAACTATCTGTCTGTCTATTTATTTATCCATTTATTTGGTCTTTGCTTGCTCACAGACCCTGGTTTATAGCAAATGTACCTGTTGGGCTAATTTAAATAGCATTCTCTTGGTCTGCCTCAGTTCAGTCTGTCTCCCTGAGCCATCCTGCATGGGTGCACAAAGGAATAGGGTCTGATTTACCCAGCTGTTCACCTACTGGTGTTTGGCATTATGTACCAGTCCAAGCTTTTGGGTCAGAACACTACTTTGTCCTGGAGTCTCTTATAGAATCATCAACACCTGTACTCTGCTAGGCTTTCAGAGCAGCTCACATTCATGGAAACCCATGAGGATTTACAAAGGCTTTTCCGCACTTACTGGAACAAGAAAAGAGGGATTTTTTAAAGTGAAACAGGCATGTGTTCTGCTTAATGAGGGGGGACTTAAGAAATAGGCCCCAGGCAGATAATGTGGATTTAGTCTTGACAATCATTAAATAAAAATCCAACTTCCAACTTTGAGATTTGGTGTTTCTAGGAAAATAGTTTAATAAGTCACTAACATAATTTTAGCTGGTATAATAAAAAAGAAACACTAAAATCTGTCTTTCAGTAGAAAATCTTAAAGCTCTTGGTAAACATGATTAATTTTTACAACCTTCCACCCCATTCCCAGTAAAGTAGAACTATGCAGGTATACCCTGCCTTGCCATAAATATTTTCCTAGGAAAAAATTGCCAGTCAACTTTTCTTAATTTGATTTCTATTTTTTTATCAGTTACGACATTTTTTTTCAGGAATGCTTTATCTTTTTCATACTGATCTTTGATGGAATGTGACTCTTGAAATCTTTAACTTCAAGTTTTTCATGCAGTTAATAATATGGAAATACTTCAGGAGAACTAGGGGAAGTTTCTATTTAAGGGAACTAGCTATTGTGAGAGAATTCTTCAGTGAAGCATGGAATCTTTTTGTAGCGTAAATAAACACCCTCTAATTTATCAGTGTGATGATAGGATTTCTCTGCATACCTGTAATAATAAAGTTACTACCACCTGTTTAGAATGAGTGCAATATCTGTTTGCTAAAGTGGTGCATAATCATGGAATAACCATGATATTTTCTTTCTTCTTCCCTTCCCCTCTACTTCCTCCTCCTTCCTTCCTCTCTTTTTATTCCATTCCCATTTCCTCCTCTCCCCTCTTCTTCTCTTTTCTCTCTTCTCCCTTCTTTCCCTCCCTTCTCCTCCTCTCCTCTTCAGGTCTCATGTTTACTCCCCTACCTCCAGCTAGGTCCAATACTAAACAGCCCAGAATACAGAAAGGCATTTCTACACTTCTGGGCAATATTTTTCTGCATTCACTTACCCTTAACAGTAAAACTGATCTCTCTTCTAATAGACTGAATTCTTGTCATGCTGCACTCTTCTCTGGATCAGTCCTCTTAGGAATGTTCAGCATTTACTCAATAATTGCCCATGACCATTCTACTAAGTCATCTCTCTTATTTGCCACAGTGTAAAGATCACTAGCCTTAGAGTTAGAGGACCTGATTTCAAACTCCATTTCTAACACTTAGTGACCTTGTGACTTTAGTTTTAGCATTTGTAAAATTAAGTGTTGTAACAGAACATCTTTGATGTACTTTTCTACTCTAGAATCTGTGATTCTGATGACCTTCATCTTCTCTAGATTAAATGAACTTTTTCCATTATTTCCTTCATTGATGTTTGGGAGGTAGTAAAGGATAGTTTCTCACATTAACCAAAGCTCTGGTTAAAGTATTTAATGATACATCATGTTTCACATCAACTAGACAGAGGAAAGGGATCTTTATTTTACAAAAGGATTTGTAATTCTGTTTTTAACTGTTGTTTTTTATTTATTTAGTATCCTTTTTATTTAGTTACATGTAAAAACAAGGGTTTAATATTCATTTAAAAATTTTAGAAAGGTTTTTATTTATTTTGAGTTTTACAATTTTTCCCCCAATCTCACTTCCCTCCCCCACCCCCACAGAAGGCAGTTTGCTAGTCTTTACATCATTCCCATAGTATGGATTGATCTAAATTGAATGTGATGAGAGAGAAATTATATCCTTAAGGAAGAAACATATAGTATAAGACATAGCAGAATTACATAATAAGACAACATTTTTTTTTTAAATTAAAGGTAATAGTCCTTAGTCTTTGTTCAAACTCCACAATTCTTTCTCAGGATACAAATGGCATTCTCTATCACAGACACCCCAAAATTGTGCCTGCTTGCTGCCCTGTTGTTATGAGCAAGTTCATTAAGGTTGATCATCACTCCCATGTTGCTGTTAGGGTGTATAATGTTCTGGTTCTGCTCATCTCACTCAGCATCAGTTCATGCAAATCCCTCCAGGCTTTCCTGAATTCTCATCCCTCCTGGTTTCTAATAGAATAATAGTGTTCCATCACATACATATACCACAGTTTGTTAAGCCATTCCCCATTTGATGGACTTTTCCTCGGTTTCCATTTCTTTGCCACCACAAACAGAGCTACTTTGAACATTTTTGTACAAGTGATGTTTTTATTCTTTTTTTATCATCTCTTCAGGGTATAGATCCAGTAGTGGTATTACTGAATCAAAGGATATGCATATTTTTATTGCCCTTTGGGCATTATTCCAAATTGCTTTCCAGAAAGGGTGGATGAATTCACAGCTCCACCAACAATGTATTAGTGTCCCAGATTTCCCACATCCCTTCCAGCATTGATCCTTTCTAGTCATATTGGCCAATATGAGAGGTGTGAGGTGGTACCTCAGAGATGTTTTAATTTGAGTTTCTCCAATAATTAGTGATTTAGAGCAATTTTTTCATATGATTATGGATTGCATTGATTTCCTCATCTGTTAATTGCCTTTGCATATCCTTTGACCATTTGTCTATTGGGGAAATGTTTTTTTTTTAATTTGACTCAGTTCTCTGTATATTCTAGAGATGAGTCCTTTGTCAGAAACACTAGTCATAAAAATTGTTTCCCAATTTACTTACTTTCCCAATTTACATTCCTTTAGATCTTGGTTGCAGTGGTTTTGTCTGTGCAAAGTCTTTTTAATTTAATGTAATAAAAATTATCTAGTTTGTTTTTAATGATATTCTATGTCTCCTCCTTGGTCATAAACTGCTTCCCTTTGCATAGATCTGACAGGTAAACTACTCCTTGATCTTCTAGTTTGCTTATAATATTGTTTTTTATGTCTAGATTCTTTCATCCATTTTGATCTTATCTTGGTATAGGGTGTGAGGTGTTGGTCTAATCCAAGTATCTTCCAAACTAACTTCCAATTTTCCCAACAGTTTTTACTGAAGAAAGAATTTTTAACCCAACAGCTGAACTCTTTGGGTTTATCAAACAGCAGATTACTATAATCATTTCCTGCTACTGCACCTAGTCTATTCCACTGATCTGCCACTCTATTTCTTAGCCAATACCAGACAGTTTTGATGACTGATGCATTATAAGATAATTTTAGATCTGGTAGGGCTAAGTCACCTTCTTTTACAATTTTTTTCATTAAATCCCTGGAAATTCTCGACTTTTTATTTCTCCATATGAATTTACTTACAATTTTTTCTAACTCACTGAAGTAATTTTTTGGAATTTTGATTGGTAGGGCACTAAACAAGTAGTTTAATTTTGGTAGAATTGTCATTTTTAATTATATTAGCTTGGTCTATCCATGAGCAGTTGATATTTTCCCAGTTATTTAAATCTGATTTTATTTGTGTGAGAAGTGTTTTGTAACTGTTTTCAAAAAGTTTCTGAGATAATTTGGAATTATTTTACCCAACTCTATGCCAATAAATTTGATAATCTAAATAAAATGGAGGAATATTTACAAAAATATAAGTTGCCTAGGTTAAATGAAGAGGAAATTAACATTCATTTTTAAAACTTTTGAGTTCCAAATTCCCTCCTTTTCTCCCTCCCCACTACCCCTGCATTTTTGTATGAACATTTAAAGTATTCAAATGACAAGTGGGACTCGATTATTATTACAATTTATTTTGTTTCATTCAACTTTTCTGAAGCATGTCTATTACATTAAGATATAGCTGTAGCATTATTTTTCCTGATACATGGATTGTTATGGTCAAAAGATTCATCCCTCATTCCTCAGAGGCCTTTTATTTATTTATTTATTTATTTATTTATTTATTTATTTATCTATCTATCTATCTATCTATCTATCTATCTATTTATTTATTTATTTTTGGGGTGATTAAGCCTAAACAGGTGCTTTTAATGTTTATTGAACTGGATCCAAACTTTCTATCATCTGGGAAATCATAAAATTCTTTCACTGATCCTAAGTAGCTACTTTCTATCACCCAAATCTGTCTTTTAACATCAGTCTACTCTCAATAATGCTATATGACTGAACATTAAGGAATACCTCAGTCTTAGAAGAATCAAAACTGCAGATGATAAAGACAATGAAAGATTAAGAGTGAGTAGAAATAGGCTTTAGTATACTACTAGCAAGAGTAGACTAGAATTGAAGATATCATCAAAGACATGACCTCTCAGGTTCTTTCTAGGTCTAGGTGTGATCCTATGTTTGAGTGGAGAAAGTGGGAGGTAGGCTGTTTATATGGCATGAGGAAAAGATAATGGATGGGAGGATGGAGCCAAGATAGTAAAGGCAGGAATTCCCACAAGATCTTCCCCAGACCACTCCAAATATCTTTAAATAATGACTCTAGCCAAATTTTAGAGTGTCAGAATCCACAAAACTCCTGAGTGCAACAATTTTCCAGCCCAAGACAATTTAGAAACTCCATGGGAAAGAAAGTATCCACAGCCCAGCCTAAGTGAACTGGCTGCAGACATCCAGGAATAGCCAGTGGGGCATTGGTTCACTAGGGGCACCTGAATCCATTGGTGGTTTGGTGGTTTCCAGACCTCTCAGACTAGGGATTGCCAAAGACAATTGGGAAGGTCAACAGGAAAACTCTGCTGCAACAGAGTGAGAGCAGAGCCCAGCCCAGAACAGGCCTCAGAACAGATATGGCCCCCGGGGACCAGGAATAGGTCTGGGGAGCCATCCAGCAGGAAACCACTGGCAGCTGCTTCCAAGGATGCTCAATTCACAGACAGTATGAGGTCAGGGGAGATTTCAGAGGTCTTTTTTGCTCTCCCTGAGGTAAGACTCTGTTACTTTGTCCAAACTCAGATCCATGTTGCAGTCTGTGGCTCCAGTCTCAGGAAAAGGAGCTTTACTGCCAAGGACTCTCCTCATGGTTTCAGGGCAGAGGAGAGTGCTTGTGGTCATCCACAGACCAGTATAGCTGAGGAGAGCAATCACAGTCTCAATTCCTGAGGAATTGAGGTCTCTGGGGAGGTATCTTGTAAATCTTGGGACACTGTACCCTCCAACCTGGAAGCAGGACCCCATCTTAACAAAGAGCTAAGATCAAATCATTGGCTGAGAAAATTAACAAATAACAAGAAAAAAAATTCAACCATAGACAATTATTTTGGTCCAATGGAAGATCAAAATACACACTCACAAAATAAGAAGGTCAAATCTTATGTATCCAAAACCTCCAAGAAAAATATGAATTGGTCTCAGGCTATGGAAGAGCTCAAAAAATATTTTGAAAATCAAGTAAGGGATGTAGAGGAAAATTTGGGAAGAGAAATGAGAGTGAAGCAGGAAAATCATGAAAACCAAGTCAGCAGTTTGGAGAAAGAGATACAAAAAATACTGAAGAAAATAACATTTTATAAACCATATGGGTCAAATGTAAAAAGCAGTCCAAAGGTCAATGAGGAGAAGAATGTCTTAAAAAGCAGAAGTGTCCAAAAGGAAAAGGAGATTCAAAAGCTCTCTGAAGAAAATAATTTCTTAAAATGTAGAATGGAGCTAAGGGAAGCTGATGACTTTGTGAGACATCAAGAAGCAATAAAACAAAACCAAAAGAATGAAAAACTAGAAGAAAATGTGAAATATCTCATTGGAAAAACAACTGACCTGGAAAACAGATCCAGGAGAGATAATTTAAAAATTATTGTACTACCTGAAAGTCATAACCAAAAAAAGACCTTAGACTTCATTTTTCAAGAACTTCTCCAGGAAAATTGCCCTGATATCCTAGAATCAGAGGGTAAAATAGAAATTTAAAGAATCCACCAATCATTTTCTGAAAGAGATCCCAAAATAAAAACTTCTAGGAATATTCTAGCCAAATTTCAGAACTCTCAAGTCAAGAAGAAAATATTATAAGCAGCCAAGAAGAAACAATTCAGATATCATGGAGCTACAGTCAAGATAACACAAGATTTAGCAGCTTATACATTAAGGGTTCATTGGTCTTAGAATATGATATTCCAGAAGACAAAAGAGTTTGGAACCAAGATTCAACTACCCAGAAAAACTGAACATCCTCTTTCAGGAGAGAAGATGGACATTCAATGAAATGGGGGATTTTCAAACTTTCCTGATGAAGGCAGGAAGTTTGATCTTCAAGTACAGGACTAAAGTGAAGCATAGAGAGAGTGGATTGGAAGGCAAATTATGAAGGACTTAATAATGCTGAACTGTCTGTATTCCTGCATGGGAATGTGATATAGATAACTCATGAACTTTCTCATTTATTAGGACAGTTAGAAGGAGAATATATATAGAAAAGAGTTGAATTTGAATGTATAATATATTAAAAAGATGGAGTTAATGGGCAAGAAAGGAATGTACTGGGAGAAAGGGAAAGGAGAAGTAGAATGAGTTAAGTTATTTCACATAAAAAAGATGAAGAAAAGCTTTTGCAATGGAGTGGAAGAGGAGGAAGATGAGGGGGAAGCAAGTGAGTTTTTACTTTCATTAGAAGTGATTCAGAGATGAAATAACATGCACATTTAATTGGGTATAGAAATCTATCTTACCCTGGAGGAAAGGGATGAGAGAAAAAGGAATGTGAGAAGGGGGATGGGGGAGAGGAGGGCAGTGTAGGTGACAAAAGAGAGGGAAGATTGTAGGAGAGGGTAGTTAGATACAACACATTTTTGAGGAGGGACAGCATGAAAGGGGAGAGAGAGGGTGAGGGGAATAGGATGGAGGGAAATACAGCTAGCAATAGCGACTGTGGAAAAAAATATTGAAGGAGTTTCTCTAATGGATTTTTGATATAGAAAAACCTGATGGTGTCTGAATATAAACTGAAACACACTTTATTCTCATTTTTCTTCAGGTTTTTCTTTCTTTATGGGGGGCTATTTTTATAACACGACTAGTATTGTAATGTGTTTCATGGCTACACATTTTTAACCTACACCAAGTAACTTGCTTTCTCAATGGCAGGAGTGGGGTGGGAGAAAGGGAGAGAATTTGAAACTCAAGATTTTGGAAGTAAATGTTGAAACGCTTTAAAAATTAAAAAAAATAAAAAATATAATAGATGGACAACCTGAGGGTGTATTGGTAGCCATGAAATATTAAAATGACCAAGAGAAGACCTTTAGAGAAGAGATTAAGGTAGATATCTTTGTTAGATTTTTATGGGAAAAATGTAAACAAGAATTGGGGGCAGTTAATTGGCACAGTGAATAGAACCTTAGACTTAGAGTCAGGAAGACTCATCTTCTTGAGTTCAAATCTGGCCTCAGACAATCACTAACTGTATGACCCTGGAAAATACACTTAACTTTGTTTACCTAAATTTCCTCATCTATAAAATGAGGTAAAGAAGGACATGGCAAACCATTCCAGTATCTTTGTCAAGAAAATGGTGACTGGTGTCATGAAGAGTTGGACATGACTGAAAAATAACTGAATTATAACATGAACAAAATTCACATTAGTTGAATTGTGAAGGAATCACAATCTGCAATGGTGGAGGGATGACCCATTAAAAGTATTGAAGAGTATATGAATCTGTGTATAGGTGTGTGTATGCCAGAAAAATGGAAGACACAGAAACAGAGATAGAGAAAAGAGAGATGAGAATGAGAGACACTCAATGAATCAGAGATACCCAGAGATATCTATCCATTCATCTATCTATCTATCTATCTATCTATCTATCTATCTATCTATCTATCTATCTTTCTATCTATCTAATTCTAGGCAACCAGGTAGCACAGTGGTTAAGAGCACTGGATTTACATTTACAAACTGCATGACCCTGGACAATTCACCTAATCTCTCTTAGGCTCAGTTTCTTTAACAGCAAAATGGAGATAATAACGTCCCCTATTTCAAAGGGTTCCTGTGAGGATCAAACTAGATAACCTGAAAAGAAAAGAGATAACCCATATAATTCTTTGAAAACCTTAAAGTTCAGGGACAGCTAGGTGGCACAGTGGATAGAACACTGGCCTTGGAGTCCGGAGTGCCTGAGTTCAAATCCAGCCTCATACGCTTAATAGTTACCTAGCTGTGTGGCCTTGGGCAAGCCACTTAACTCCACTGCCTTGGGAAAACTAAAACAAACAAACAAACCAAAAAACCCTTAAAATTCTATATAAATGCTAGTTATTATATTGACTTAGAGACAGGGACAAGATCTGTGAATCTTTTTTAGAGTTACACTCCTTTGGTCTATCTCAATGCAAATAAGAATCTTCTCTGCACCTTCTAGTTTCACAGAGTTGCTTAGAACACTGAGAGGCTAAATTAACTTGATCAGAGTTGCACAGTCAATATGTGCCAGAAGCAGGATTTGAGCCCACATCTTCCTGGTCTTAATACTGACTCTTTAACCCTATGCATTCTGCCTCTTCATAAATACATGCATATATGTACATACATACTCATATATATATATATATATATATATATATATATATATAAATACATACATTTTAATGTATATATTTGTATTTGCAAAAATTTTACGTATACACCTAGCCACACTGCAAGGTACAACATGGTATAGTGGAAAGGGAACTGTTTATGTCATTCTTCTGACACATACTGATTGCGTGATCCTGAATAAATGATTTAATCTCTGGGCCTCAGTTTCCTCATCTGTGAAATGAGGAAATCACACTTAAAGTTTTCTTCTAGCTATAAATCCATGATTTAGAAGCAATCCTAAATGGCAGAGAAGAGAACAACTTCTGGTTCTGAAGTTTCTCCCCTCATGGAACTACTCATATGAATGAAATGACTAATCATCTCTATCTTTTCATATACTTTCAGTCAATAGGGCCCTTCTACAGTAGCTTTGTTTTCTAGTTTTGTTTCTGCTATTGATACATCATTAGATACCAATGACTTGGTCTTCTTGTTTATGTCTTACATTTTCCATCTATTAAGGGCAACAATAATTGCTTAATGTCTCTCTTTCAAAGAATGTATGAGGTCATTGTGTTAACCTCAGCAAACTGTACAGAAGGCTAAGTGCCTTCTTACATCAGTAAGGAGGGTTTCTAATGGAATAGTAGTCCTCAAGAGGGTTGTTTATTGTAGCTGACTTCCGGGAGAGGCCCAGGAGGAGGAAGAGTGAACTCCAGCTGCTAGTTTTAGGGTTTAGGGTGACTTATATTTTAATCCTGGGTTTTCCATTTACTTAGTGTGGAATCACTGGAAAGTTTCTCTTCCTCAGTTTCTTTATTTTAAGATGGAGAACAAAAGTAAATTCATTTGTCATGATCCTTTCTGGTGGAAGTGAAGTGTTGTTGATTAGTGATCTTAATCTACAGCAACCATTTTGAACTTCTCAAGTGAAAAGCATTCTTCTCTATTTCAGTGCCAGGAAGGATTAAATAGATTAACTTTTCTCCAAGTCCTACTCCCCACTTTCTCTTTTCATCTCCCCACCCCCTGCTTTTATGTGATAAACATTTTCCATTTATTTCTTTTCCTTTGAAATGACTTTCTGGACAAATTTTACTTTTGTTTTTAGAGAACTTTTCCCCTCTGTCATTTCCTTTCCATTCTGAAGTGTAGGTGACCCACTCTGAATATCTGATAAGAAGGGGAAGGGTTGGCAGTATCCCTGCTTATGGAGAAGTTTGCTGAAGTTGGTGGTCCCTTAAATGAACAACTTTTCTTCCTATGCAGAGAATTTCCAGTCTTATAGAAAACTTTTCCAGCCCAATTGATCATAAAAGATGAGGAATTGTTATTACAGAGGTTGGCTTCTATTTTGAGCACTGGCAGTCAAAGACTAACATTACAAACACAGTATTTATCAGGGAGTTTTCTGACACCCTGGGATTCTCTTTATCAAAGGCTTCTGTCTCAATGTGAGATACTGGGACATCTGTGGGATCCAAAGACAAAGAAATAGTAGTTGCTACTATTTTGATGCACTGACATAGTAGCTGTTTATGCCTTCTGAAAGTGCTTTGTAATAACATTTTCTCGGGTCTTCTTTGCCTGATTGTTATTTTCACTCTCAACCTAAGAATGACAAAACTTAGATAAGAACCATGTGAATGGCAGCCTTTGGCTTAAAATTCCCAGTCTAGGTAGGATCTGTCCTTATCTAAGCGTAACTCACAACACAGAACACTGGAGATGGCACTGGAAAGCCTAAATCAGGTCATGACGTTTTTTGTTGGCTTGTTATAAATGAAAGAGCTGGATTAATGATCCTCAAGCTTCCTTTCAATTCTAACATTCAATGTTCCTATGACAAATTGTCTCTCTAGCAATAATTTCCATCAAGGAAATTGTGGTGGAGTTGTGAACTGATCCAGCCATTCTGGAGAGCAATTTGGAATTATACTAAAAGAGCTATAAAATTGTATATTCCATTTGGTCCAGAAATGCTCCATCTATATCCCAAAGAGAGCATAAATGACAGGAAAGGACTCATTACAAAAAAATATTTAAAGCAGCAAAAATAATTATTTCTTTTTGTGATGGTAAAGAATTGGAAATTGAGATGTCCATCAATTGGGGACTACTGAACAAGTTGTGACAATGAATGTCATGGAATATTATTGTTATATAAGAAATGATGAGCAAGTAAATTTCAGAAAAACTGGAATGTATATGAACTGATGCTGAGTGAAATGAACTGAACCAGGAGAATATTGTATAAAATAACAGCAACATTTTGTGATGATCAACCATGGTAGACTTAGCTCTTAGCAATTCAAGTGATTAAAGTCAATTCTTAATGGAAAATGCACTCCAAATCCAGAGAAAGGATTATAGAGTCTGAATGCAGATAAGAGCATACTATTTTCACTTTTTTAAATGTTTTTCTCTTTCTCATAGTTTTTCCCTTTTGTTATGATTCTTCTTTTACAACATGACTAATATGGAAATGTGTTTAACATGATTGTGTACATATGTTCTATAACAGATTGGTAGTCTTGAGAATGGAGGATGTAGGGAGGGAGAAAAATTTGGAACTCAAAATTTTATAAAATTGAATGTTGAAAAGTATCTTTACATGTAGATTGAAAAAAAATACTATTAACTCCCATCAAAATGACTAAAAGTAGTCTGATATATAGCCCAAGGTGTATTTCTAGAGTGTTAATGTTATCAATCCTGAGGTATATATTCAGTGATCTTAACTGTTGCTCTGAAAAAATAGCTGAAGATTGAGATTTATCAGGTCACAGGTTGCATCCATGTGGCAATGAGATTTCAGCACAAGGATTCAGCACAAGGAAAATATTGTCCAGAGAATTCACACTTTGACCAGGAGGCAGCAAAGGGGTGAAGGATTACACAACTCCTTTTGGTACATTCCTGAGCATGCCTCCTAAATGTAGGGAACATCAAATCTTTGTCTACCATATCTCTAGGCTATCCAGTCAATGAGAGGTGGGGCTCCCTTGAAAGAATTCATATCAATGAAGGAATAGAAAAAAACAAACAAAAGGTAGAACTGTGAGATTCTGCTCAGTAACAAAATGTCATTTTATCTTTGTCAGACCTGGTCTGCCCTCCCTCCCCCCAAGTTTGCTGAATGGCAGTCATTTGGGAAGGGAAGCCACTGCTTCCCTTGATATTCTAGGGCAAATATGGGATGAGGGATGGGTCTTCCTTTTTTGCATACACACAGACTGAGTTGTTGGAGTCCAGGTCTCAATAGTCATTATAGTCATCATATCCACATTTACACACACAGTATGGCATGGTCAATAGATATAGACCTTGAATATGAGAGATGGAAGGCACCTTATCTGATCTAATTTCCTCTAGTCTAGTCCATTCATTTTATAGAAAATGGAGGGTAAGATATAAAATGATCTTTTCAATTTCCCAAGCTGGTTAAGGACAGTATTGGTAATAGATTCCAGGTTTCCTGACTCCAAGTGTAGTTTTCTTTCCAACACATCTCCTAAGTCAAATTGCTAGAGTTCCCTTCCACTGAGAGTAGGAAGACTCCTTAGCATTCTGGAACTCAACCAGGTCTCTGCTTCATCTAGAGACTTGGGAATCTCACTCTACACAGCTCAGGGAGAATCAGTGACCTAGGAACCAAGAAAAGTCTTCTTTAACAGGTCCCCTAATCCCTGCCCAGGTGCTGTGGTAGCTCTTGGTTCTCTCTTATACTTTTGACCTCAAGAACTATGTTTCTAATATTTCAATAAATCTTTCACTCCACTGAAAGGAAAACCTACTTCTTAGTTTCTCAGTCACAGTGATAATTGGGAATTATCTTCATCCATAGATGACCAACATTGGGGTCTCAAGAGAGATTCCATGGAAAAAATTTTCATAACCAATTATTCATAACATTATTTCTAGGGAAAGACTCCAAACTGTGCCAACTTTTTCCTCTTTTGGCTTAGAAAAATAGCTTGACTTAATTTCTGGGATTGACTTGTCCCAAATAAATCTTGCTGAATCTTGTAGGAAAAAATTAAACCTATTGGGATGCATTGTAGGCACTCTATATTACAGATCTTCCCTGTTGCTGTGTCTTCACAGAAGATAACATAGTCATACCACAGAGTGTAAGCTCTATAAAACTCCGCCCTGATCTCTATAGATTCCTTTTGCATAATAAACCTTGATTTGGGGTTTATTTTGAAGAAATTATCTATTCATGCTTTCCTTCAATGACATACCACTGATTTTGATGTCTGCTTATCATTTTTCTTCTAGATAAAAAGTACTAATTAATTTTGATTATGGCTTTCCCTGAATGGCTAGAACTATTATTTTGCTTATTCCAATAATTCAGTCCCTTCTTTGCACTTTGACAAGGACAGATACTACTTGCAGCAGTCCACTAGAGAACTTCCTCCAAGTTGTTATTGATCCACTAATGACTATTTTATAAATCTAATCATTAACCTACTTCTAAATCTACCTGACTGTGTTGTTATGTAGCTCACATATTTCATTTTGTCAATAAAATAGCAATTTTGTCATTTTTTTCTTCCCGAAATTCATGTATGAATTCAACTGATCCATCAATCTAACAATTCTGTCAAAAACTGGAAAGGAATTTAGTTTGGTATGACATGTTCTTCTTGAAATCATGTTGGTTCTTAGTAATCACCAACGCCCTTTCTAAATACTCAGAAACTACCTCTTTAACAGTATATTCTGGAATTAAGTTCCCTGGCCTATGGTTTTAACACTGTTCTTTCCTTTTCTGAAAATTGGAACATTTACCCATTTCTAATCTTGAGTCATCCATCCTGTTTTCCATAATCTTTTAAGGATCAATGGGTATGCAATCACATTGACTTAATCATTAAATATTCTGGGACATAGCTCATCCAAATTTTGTTTTGACTCACTGGGTGCAGCAAAGTGTTTTTATTGTTATTTAATTTATATTTTAAATTTCAACTCACTATACCTACCTTCTCATCCAAAGATGATACAAGCTTAGTAAAGAAAATAGGACCCAATAATTGTTCAACAATTTTTATTTTCCTCTTCCTTGTCCTTTATAATTGACTCAATCACCAGGTAATGATCCTATACCTTCTTGGCTCATCCTTTTGGTCTTAATAACTGATTAATCCACAAGAATTTTTTAAACATTTACTATGTGGGAGGCACTGTTCTAAATGTTTGTGACACAAAGACAAAAGTGAAATCAAAGTCCCTGTCCTCCACAGCCTTACATTCTAATGGGAGTGGCACCAGATACATACACACAGACACACAGACACACAGACACACACACACACACACACACACACAAGTATGTGTGTATGTGTGTATATAAGTATACATGGAATATATATGAAATAAATGCAAGGTAATTTTGTGAGAGGATGCTGAGGGGTAAGGAAAGCCTTGGTGTTTGAACTGTCTTGAAAAAAAATTGAAAATTCTGAGAGTTGGAGGTGAAGATAGAATATATTCTAAACATGAGAGCCTGGCCAAGGGTGGGAGATGGGAGATGTTATGCCTGAAATAATAGTCCCAAATGAAGAGTTCAAGAGGGGAATAAATTACAAAAAGACTAGAAAGGTAGGAAGAAGAAGGCTTTACATGCCAAACAAAGGTAATAGGGGGCCACTAGAATTTGTTGAGTAGGGGGATGACCTAGTTAGGCATGCATTTTGGCACCTTGACTGGTAGTAAACTCTGACTTGAAATTCAGTCACAGACATATAGTAGCTCAATTTTAGATCTTTCAACTTTCAGAAGGACATATCTTTTTCCAATTCACCTTTACTTAAATACAGGAAAAAACACACTTCGATTTACTAATTCCTTTAGAATTCTTCACACATTAAGCAGTCCAGAAACAATAAAATGTATGTGCATACTCTGAACTGGGGAGCAGGATCCTTCTATTATACTTCATCATGTCTTTCTGGAAGCAGGCTCCCAGTATCTTCCATGTGACCATTGCATTGGCTGAGCATTATGAGCATGCTCAGAAGAGCTATGATTGATCAATCCCTCATTATCTATCAAAGTCCTTCCTACTCTATAGTGACCAGAACTGAATATAATGCTGACCCCTTGACAAGGGCTGATTACAGTGGAACCATGTTAATCCTGGTGACTATGCTTCTCTTAAATTGTTTGATTTGTTCTCTGTGTATTCATTGATCTTTTTTTTTTAAAAGTTTCTATTAATGCTTAAAAAAAGAATCATCATTAATCCTGCCCCCAAAGGAACCTTCTTTCATAACAAGTAGTAATAGTTAAACCAAACCAACAAACATCATCAGACAAAATGTGCAGCACTGCATACTTATCATCACCAGTTTTTCTACTTAAAGGATGGAATTTTTTTTATCATGTCTTTACTGTAATCAAGATTAGTTGTTATATTTACTCTGAGATCAAATAGCATTTTAGCATTATTTTCATTTGTATTATTATAATCATTCTACAGATTGTTCTGCAGGTTCTTATTTGTTTTTCATCAGTTCTAAGTGTTTTTCTGAATTTATCTATTTTATTACTTCTTACTGTAAAATATCATTCATATGCCACAATTTTTATTCATTCATTTCATATTTCATATTTGATAGACACAAACTTTGTTTCCACTTTTTTTGTCTCTAAGTACAGTGCTGCTAGAAATATTTTGGAATATTTCTTTCAGTCTTTAATTTCCTTCGGGTACATATACATCCATCAAAGGGCATGAACAGTTTAATAATTTTTCTCACATTATTCCAAATTGTTTTCCCAAATAGTTGAAACAATCAATAGCTCCATCAACAGTATATTAGTTTCCCTGTCTTCTCATAATCCCACAAACATGAACTATGTTACCCTTGATGGATGAGAAGTTAAACCTTGGTGTGTTTTCCATTTTCATTTTTCTTGTTACTTGTTATTTGGGACTTTTTTCTTCATGTGGTATTAATAGAGTCAATCACATTCATCTCTTTAAACATGTTCCACTATTCCTTCTCATTGGAAAGGCTTGTGTTGGTGTATTAAATATTTCATTTTTGAGAACTTTCCATTTCTCCCAGACTGACTTCCTTTGTAGGACTGTATCCATGAGATTCTAACTACCCTTTCTCATCATTTCCATTTCAATAACTAATTCCTTCTTATTATTCCAAATAAAGTCTATAATACAAGTTCTCATGATCATTTGCTCTATGCCTTTTGAAGGATTAAATTATCAGAAATCAAGTCAAAATATTTCAGTAGATGTCCAGATAGTTGAATTCCCCCCATGATGAAAATTTTGTTTCTGGTTTTCTCTCCATTAAAACACACCCAAATGTCCTCCATAACGTTTCTTCTCTCCTTAGACTTAATCTCTAAGAGTATAACCATTGAGAGTTCAAGGTTAAGGAAACCAAGGGTAGGGGTAAGATTAAGTTTAGTAGGAGCAGAATTCTGAGAGAAGTTATTTGTTTATTCATTTGCTTAGTTTATACATTTGAAATAAGTAAGACTTTGGGGAAGTTTTTTTGGGGTTGTGTAAAACTTTGTTTTTCTACAAATTTGTAATTAGAAAACACTATCTTTTAACAATATTGAGGCTGTTATATGTTCCATCAGCAGGAAAATGAACACTTCTATTATTTACTGCTAAGTTTTGTTTTAATAAACCCATGAGCACATCCACTGAGAGGAACTCCTACCAACTTTTAGAATTAGAGTTTTTAACCCCTGACCCTTCTCTGTGTTTACTCCTATATTGCAATAGACTAATCCCTGGAGAATCACAGGATATCAAGTTAAAGATAGAAGGACTATTAAAAATTATTTAGCTTAGTGTTTCAACTGAAGACCCAGAGAGTTGAGAGACTTGCCCAAATTCCTGTAGGTAGCAATGGCAGAAATCATAGGAACCCAGCTCCTATGACTCCAATTCCAATCTTTCCCACTAAAACAAATTAAAGGCTTGTGTACATATGTGTATTTAGGATGCCACTGTAATCACCTACAAATGGGCCTAAAATAGCCAACAGACCAGTGGAAAATCCTCATGGATAGGGGACAAGCTCTGGTTATCAATGAAGCAACTCTGGTCTCACAACTCTCCTGGAAACTGCAAAATAGAGGCATCACTCCCTCCACAATTATACAGGCAATAGGTCTAATGAGTTTTCCACTGTAATTTGCTAGATCCTGCCCAGTCCCTGATCCAGTAAATCCATAAAGACTGAAGTTTAAATTTGACTGAACAATGGCCACTTTTAGATAGTCAAGAGGAATTTGTGGACTGGAGTATATTGGATTCACAATGGAGACATTTCAAAGTCACAACTTGGTTGACTGGAAGTGTAAAGGTCTTTTATGGACATCTTCCCAGAATCTTCACATGTTCATCTTAGTTTAACTGATTGGGAAGAAGATTGGTAGAGCAGGAATACTCCATGTTCAAGGAGGGGGGAGAAGAGGGAGGTAGGAAAGGATAGAATTTGGAACTCAAAACAAACATAAAAATATTTAAAATTGTTTTTATATGTAATTGGAGAAAAAATTAAAATATCTTAAAAATTAAAAAAGAGCACTTGATCTGAGTTTCAGTCTTGGCTCTACTTTTTATAGTTTTATAAACTTAGGCAAACTTCTTCTCTCTGAGCCTCAGTTTCCTAATGTGTAAAATGAAAGAGTTGTACTATGAGATAACCTGCAAGCTTTTTTCTAGCTCAACTCCTATGATGAAGGGTGTGCTGATAAATGTTTAACAAGTGGGTCTCTGGCAAAATGAATATGTATGCACACTTTTTAAGTTTAATCTGCACTATTAAGTTTCTTAGTTCTAGACAGTTAACAGATTAATGATTCAAGTCCTGATTTCTAGCAATTGACAATTTCCAAGGGTGTGAATACTCATACTAAAAAAAGACTCTTGTAAGCTAATTAGAGTACACCCCTGCCAATGACCTCCATACACAAATCTTTCTTCTGAGGCCTGGGGAAGTCACCAGGATAGGGCACATGCCCCATAACTGTATCAGTGCAGAAGGTCACACAAGCCATTGGAAGCTATGTCAAGATAAAGTTAAAAACAGACCTGGGCTGGAAATCTTTGAGCAAACATATTTTTTACCAGATCTACTTTGACCAGTCTCTGTTGATTCCTTCTGTTTCCATAGATCTGATTTCTGTAGATCAACAGATCTCTGTGTATCTGAGAATAAAATGTCAACTTTAAATTTAGTTTAACTTATTCTAGCTTTCCTGCTAGACTTTGAATTTTCTACTTTTCATTCCTGTTTATCCCTTTCATACCTTCTCAGTAGCATACCGAGACAGTCTGGTAGACTCTTGATTATGGCTTTACTGCTCTTCCAGCTGTGAAAATGTTGAGCAAAAACTACTTGGGTTCTGCCATTAACTGAGTTTTGCTTACCCAATCTGTGCACAATTTTCCAATCTATGAAAGGTACTTTAGATAGATTAATCAGATGTAGTTTAATTAGATTTCTGTATAACAACCATGAAAATTGACTAAGGCACACAGCAGGTGTAAACTTTAAACAAACCCTATTCCAAACTGGTAAGAATTTTAATGACATGTGATTTGCAGCCTTATTTTTAAGTGGACTGTTTTTGAAATCAGGAGGCATGTGTTAGAATCCATGTTCTGGTGCTCACCATTCCCCACCTCCCCTTTTCAAAAATTCAATTTTATCTTATTATCAGTTCCAAATTCTCTCCCTCCCTTAACTGCCTATTTTACTCATCGAGAAGGCAAGGAATAGTAAAATTTATTACAAATATGAAGTCAGGAAATAAAATTTCTGTATTAGCCATGTTCTGTCATAAAAAAATCAAGAAAAGAGAAAGAGAAAAAATATATACTTCAAACTGCACTCTGAGTCCATCAGTTTTCTATGCGGAAGTGGAGAGCATTTTTCATCAGAAGTCGTTCAGAGCTATTATATTGATTGAAATGTCTTTCTCAGCTTATTATTTTTACAATAGTACTTTTACAGTAAATTGCCTCATTTACTTCACTTTTCATCAGTTCACATAAGATCTTTCTGAAACTAAGTCTTTCTGAAACTATGCCCTTCATCATCTCTTACAGTATAATAGTATTCCACCATATTCACATAGCACAACACATTCAGTCATTCCCCAATTGATGCACATCCCTTCCGTTTCCAATTCTTTACTCCCACACAAAGATCTATTATAAATATTTTTGTATATAAAGGTACTTTTCCTTTTCCTTGTGATCTCTTTGGGGTATAGACTCAATGGTGGTATTTCTGGGTCAAAGGATATGCACAGTTTAATAACTTTGGGGATATTATTCCAAATTGCTTTCCAAAATGACTGAATTAGTTCACAGCTCCACTAACAGTGCATTCATGTATTTATTTTCCCATATCTCCTCCAGCTGTCATTTTCCTTTTCTGTTATCTCAGCTAATCTGATGGGTATGAGGTAGTACCATAATTATTTTAATTTGAATTTCTTAAATTATTAGAGATTTAGAGCATTTTTCATGTGAATATTGATTTCTTCTTTTTTTTTTATTTTTGCAAGACATTGGGGTTAAGTAACTTGCCAAAGGTACCACAGCTAAATTATTAAGTGTCTGAGTCTGGATTTGAACTCAGGTCCTCCTGACTCCAGGGCCTTTCTATTCTAACCACTGTTCCATCTAACTGTCCCTAATTCTACTTTTGAAATTTATCTCTTTATATGCCTTGACCATTTATCAATTGAGGAATGACTCATTATTGAATTTGGCTCAGTTCCCCTTATCAGAGAAGCTTGCTATAAAGATTTTTTTCTTCAGTGGAATTGTCTTTACAATCTTTAATGTATCACCAAATATCTCAGTTTCCTCTATTGTAAAATGGGATACTTATAAATATTATTTTAAAAGATAGTAAACCTCAAATGAGGAATATAAGTACCTTGTAACAGTAAAAGGCTACATATATGTTTTTATTGTTATTATTTGGAGGAAGGAGATTAAGGAATTATATAGTATCTACTATTTGCCAAGTATTGTGTTAAGCACCTTTTACAAATATTATCTCATTTGTGTGGGGGAAGGGTAAATATTATTATTACCATTTAACAGAAAAGGAAACTGAGGCAAACTGAGGTTGTGACTTGCCTAAGGTCATACTAAGTGTCTGAGGTCAGATTTTATCTCTATCTACTATGCCACCAACTACCTCTGTTGTTACTATTATTATTAAAGGAAATTTCTTGGGTTCTAAGGTTATCTGTCATGTTTTATGAACAGAGTGAAAAAACTGGTGAATTTTTTTATGGTCTATGTTCAAGAGTTATTTGAGTCTCTCTCTCTAAAGCCACCTGAAAATCCTATTGGTATCCTTGGAAAAAGTTGGTCTATGCATGAATAGAGTCAAAGAGGATAGGATTCATGGGTGTTTTTATAATACATCAAATTCACTCTTGCAGCATCCCAGGAAGGCAGGGGACAGAGTACTGGACTTGAAGTCAAGAACAGTTCAAATCTGTCCTCACTTACTAGCTTTGTGACTCTGGGCAAGTCACTTAATCCTATTTGCTTCTATTTCCTTGTGTATAAAATGAACTGGAGGAGAAAATGGCAAGCCATCCCAGTATCTTTACCAAGAAAACGTCCCCTCCTCCCCCATCAGTGGAGTTACCAAGACTCAGCCATAATCAAAAACATCTTTCCAGGAAGAAATAGAGGCAAAAGGGCTATTCTTTATGGTTCCACAGAGCAAATAGTTACTTTGTCATGCATAAGCCAGCCAGCAAGGGCTCTCCACAGAGAACTGTGCCTGGGGTCTCCAGTGACATCCCTGAAGTGACTGATCTTCACAGCAAAGAGTCTGACCCTACTTGGCAAAGTACAGGTTTCTGACAGGTTGTCATAATCTCACTTAGGGAGTTGGCAGCATTTCTGAGCCTGGACTTGAAAGGTTGTCATTTTATATGAGTGTGGTGGCTTCTCAGTTCATTAGAAAAATGACCTGATGATATTTCATATAAAGAATGGGAGAAGGGATGCCAAATCCATGTGCATTTGTATTTAACTAAATAGTTAAGATTTGACAAATAGTGTTTATTAGATACTATTAAAAATGTAAATGCCAAGTTGCCTTGACAGGTGGTCTGGACTGAGTTCAAAGATGAGCTAATAAATGCTTAACAACTAACTCTGCACACAAAAAAGTACAAATGTCATATTTTAAGGGTAATCTGCATTATTAATATTTATCTTTACATTTAGACATTTAACAAAACAATAAATTAATAATTTTAATGTTTAGTGATTTCTGAGGTTCAAATGCCCACACTGATAATTTCACAATTTTCTCTCTAACCTTTAAAATCTATTTCTAGTAAAAAAGAAAACCCTGTACTGGATGATTTTTATATAGCAATTTATATAGAATTTGCAGTGATTCTCTGTGTCTCTTTTGCCCCTCTTGGAGATAGTACCCTTTTGATGATGAGTCCATTGATAATTATTTACTTTGCAGCTGAAGAGGGAAGGGGGAGCTTTATCAAACAGAGGATTCTGTATTTTATCCTGGAGGTGAGAGGGAATCACTGGAGTTTATTGAGTAGAAGAGTGACTTAGTCTGATCTACACTTTCAGGAAATCACTTTGCTGATTAAATGGAGGATTAATTGGAGTGGGAAGAAACTTAAAACAGTAGATCCATCAGCAGGCTATTGCAATAATACAGACACAACATGATGAGGGTCTTCTCTAGAGGGGTGGCAGTGCCAGAAAAGAGACATGGTGAATGAGAGATGTGGAAAAAATGAAATCGACAGCCTTTGGCAACAGATTAATTATGAGAGAGGTAGTGAAGAGTCAATGAACACACCTAATTGTGAACCTGAGAAACTGGGAAGATAGTATTGCCAGTAATGGGGGGTGGTGGTAGGGAAGGGTTTGGGGGAAAATACAATAATTTTGGTTTTAGCTATGTTGAGTTCAAGAGGTTTACTAGTACCCTGTTTAAGATGTCTGAAAGCCAGTTAGTGAAAAGAGAGTGGAGGTCAGAAAGGGGGTTTTAAGGCAGGATAGGCAGATTTGAAAGTCATTACCATAGATAAAGTAATTAAATCGATAGGAATTGATCACTGAATGAAATAGCATAGAGATAGAAGAAAAGAGGACTCAGGACAGAGCCCTGGACAGACCTATGACCGGAGTTTGTGGTATGGATGAGGATCAGCAAAGGAGACAGAGAAGGATTAATTCGATTGGAAAGCAGAGAACAATGAGGGAGTAACGTCCAATAGCATTGCAAGGAGGTCAAGGAGAATGAGGTTTGACTAAAGGCCACTAGAGTTAGCAAGTAAGAGATTATTGTTAACTTTGTAGGAGGCATTTTTAGTGGAATATGTAGGTCAGTTTTCATTAGCAGATAGGCTTATGCCTGCTGTCTTACTCCTTTCCTCTCCTTCCCATTTGAGAGTGGATTCTACCTTGAGGCACGGTATGATAGGTACAATATCCTAACCCCTGCCCCCAAGCAAGTTGGGGTGGATTTCTCTTTAATTTTTTTCTTTTTTCTTTTATTATTATTATTATTTTTTTTTTGGATTTCTCTTAATAGGGATTGAGACCACCCTTAAACTTGGTTGTCTATTTCCTGGTTTCAGGAATAGAAAATAGAGCTTTAGTAATGATATTTAACTGGTGGAAAATAAATGGGCAGCTTGGGCATAGGAAGATTTTCTCAGGTAAATCAATTTGGGATATCCATTGTATTGATTGTTATGGCTAGATACATGTTTTTGTTAACTTTTGATTCACCTATAAATGTCTTATTTTATTCTAATATTGAAAATAAACTACCCATGGAATGACCCGAGGCAGGCCCAGCCCAGAAAGCATGCCCTCCTTTGAAGTAGCTGGTGACTGGCATATACTCCATTTTTTTTCTTCTTGATGACTTGGCAAGTTGTTGTCCCCCATTCACTCAGCCTCTGATGTGCATTCACAGTCTGGCTTCAATCTGTCTTTCCTGGCTAATTTCCTATTACCTCCCCCTCACATACTTTAGGTATGCTTCAGCAGAACTACCTGATGTTCCTCTCTGAGACATTCCTAGGTACATACATCTGCACTTTGGCAGAGATTGTCCTCACATGCCTGCAATGCTCTCACTTCTTATCCCCACCTCTTGGAACCTCAAACTCATTTCAAGGCTCAAATCAGTTGCTGCCTCCAGCAGCAGAGCTTTCCTGCTTTCCCAGTATTTATTGTCCTCTCCCCTCCCACTGAAAGTACTTTGTATTTAGTATATATTTTATATTGATGTGATTCTTTACTTGTAATTCTGACCTTGACTACACTTTTCTCTCCAATGTGGAATGTTTCTCTTTCATTTTCATCTTTATTTTCCTGATGCTTAATACAATGCTTTTGGTTTAATAGGTCCTGAATAAATATTTTGGATGAATGAACACTAGTCCCCCCCAACCCCACAAAGTCAATACATTGACTATACATTTTCTACCCCTGAACACTGCTCCCTTCCCAATCCCACAAAAGCAATGCATTAATTATATCTCTGTCATTCCATTACACCGTTCCCTTCCAACTTCACAAAAATCAATACATTGACTATGGATTTTCCATCCTATATGCCAAAAAAGGCAAAATTTGGAACCTTGGTATACCATTAACACACACACACACACACACACACTTGAACTAAATTCAATGAAATATGTGAATTGTGGGTGAAATGCAAATATCAGATATTCTTTAAAATGCATGAATATCAGACAAAGAATATATCAATTAAAATTGTGTCAGGGGACTATCTCAAGTACAGGTTTCAGTATACATATCAGTGTTCCATTGAGATCTCTCTTCAAGCTCTAAATCTATGATTTGGTTCAACTGTTTTTCAGTCATGTCAAATTCTTTATGACTCCATTTGGAATTTTGGGAACTAGAGTGATTTGTCATTCCCTCCCCCAGCTCATTTTATAGATGAGAAACTTGAGGCAAATAGAGTTAAGTGACTTGCCTACAGTTACATAATAAGTGTATGAAGCCAGATTTGAATTCAGGAAGATGACACTTTCTACTTTGCCACTTAATTAGAAGCCCTATGTAAGAATTATATTATGACTGTTTACTTAGATGCAAATGTGTTTCTTTTCAAAAAATAATTAGCTAATTAATTTTACAAGCATTAATTATCTCTATCTCTCACTTCAAATAAGTTAAAAAAAAACTCTCATAACAAATATAAATGGTCCAGCAAGACAAATTCCAACATTGACCATGCCCAAGAATACATGCCTCTTTATGTATTTTAAATCCATTATATCTCTAGCAAAAGGTAGGTGGAAGGAACAGTGCTTTTTAAGGATTGCCAAGCACTATATTTATAAAAAACTTTCTGCACCAGTGTTTCCATCAAAATATAGAAAAGAACAAGAGAGTTGCCAAAGGAAATCATTAGCCATTTTCAAGACATCAGAATCTCTAATGGGTAGATGTAAATTACTCAATATGATCAGTGCCCTGAAGGAAGTAAGTGGCTTTTCAGGGAAATTCCAATTAAGGTGCTTAGCCAGAATTCAATGTGAGGGTCATAAAGACCTAGATCTTGGTGGGGTGATTCATATCAAACACAACTATACAAAAGAGCCCTATAAGACCTGGTTCCTGCTGCCCTCCAGGGGAATCAGGGAAAGAGAGGTAGAAAAGAGATAGGTTGTTCTATCATGGGGTGTTTCATCTGAAATACTATATGGTATGAAATGTTCGGATCTCTTATTTCCAATTATCTTCATTTCCTCACCATTCAATCCCTCCTTAACCCCCTGCAAGTCTGTCTTCACTTCTCCCTTTCTACAGAAACCTCTCTTAGAAGTTGCTAATGATTTCCTCACCAAGGAATCTATTGACCTTTTCTCTGTCTTCATTATACAGGATGACACTTATGACACTAATGCCCACTTCCTCCTTGAAACTCCATCCTCCCTTGGGTTCCATGCCTTTCTAATGGTTCTCCCCCTGCTTTTCTGTTTTAAAAATGTTTTCATTGGTAAATCTTACTCTTGCATATTGCCTCTTTCTTTCCCTCCTCATTCATTCAATTGTGGATATTTTTCCAAAGCCCAATTTGTGATTCTTTGTTTTTCTTTCATAATATTTTTTTCTTGAGGCATCTAATTCAACAATTACTTCTTTGCTAAGAACTCCCAAATCTATCCATTTCTCCTTTTTTTCATCCTTTCACCTGAGCTTCAAGTCTGAATATGTCCCTATCAGACATTTCAATTTATATATCTTATCATTACTTCAGATTCAGTGTTTCTGAGACTGACTTTGCCATCTTCCCTAATCAGCTGTCTTTCCTAAATTCTTGTCTCTGTGTTTCTTCCACTTCCATAAATAAAAATCATCTCCTCCTTCATCTTTCATACTCAGTCATTGTCATGTTTATTCTTCCATTAAATTATCTGTCATACCCATTTATAGCCAATTTTTTTCCTCTACACTACCACCACTGTAATTCAGGATCTTACTACTTGACATCTGAATTACTACTACAGCCTTCTGACTAACCTCTTTTCTTTTGATCTTTCCCCTACTAAGCTGTCCATTGTAACCTTGCCAGAATAGTCTTCCTTTCACCTGGAATTCATAATGTCACTTTCTTGCTCAACAACTTTCCATGTTTCTTCATGTCAGAATCAAGGCAATATTCCTATGTCTGACTTTCAAAGTGTTTTATATCTTTCACTTTCTTAGGTATCCAGCCCCCTCCTCCTTTTTCAACTGTCCATATTAAATTTGAATCAGGTTGATCTCAGACTAACAAATTTTTCATTCTCCCTTTCTTCATTCCTATTTTTCCCTACATAGTGATTTTGCTTTCTTCTAAACCAGGGATTCATAGAATTGGGTGTGTAAAATTGTATGTTTAAAAAAATTTTTGAAAGTTGTATTCTTATCAAAAATCCCCAATTAAATACCAAACTAGAAATTCTAAAAACTAAAGGAGAAATTAATAAAATCAAAAGCAAAAAAACATTGAATTAATAAATAAAACCAAAAGTTGGTATTATGAAAAAAACAATGAAATTGATAAACCTCTGGTCAATTTGATTAAAAAAAAGAAGAAAACCAAATTGCTAGTATCATAAATGAAAAGGGTGAACTCACCACCAATAAGGAGGAAATTAATAACTCAAAATTTTTTTGCCCAATTCTATGCCAATAAATTTGATAATCTAAGTGAAATGGATGAATATTTACAAAAATATAAGTTACCCAAGTTAAATGAAGAAGAGATTAAATACCTAAACAACCCTATCTCAGAAAAAGAAATTCAACAAACCATCATTAAACTCCCTAAAAAAAAATCTCCAGGGCCTGACAGACTCACAAGTGAATTCTACCAAACATTTAAGGAATAATTGGTTCTAATTCTATATGAACTCTTTGGAAAAATAGGGAAAGATGGAACTCTGCCTAACTCTTTCTATGAAACCAATATGGTGCTGTTACCTAAACCAGGAAGAGTTAAAACAGAGAAAGAAAATTATAGACCTATTTCCCTGATGAATATAGATGTAAAAATCTTAAAAAAATGTTAGCAAAATGATTACAACAAGTTATCACCAGGATAATACATTATGATCAAGTAGGATTTATTCCAGGAATGCAGGGTTGGTTCAATATTAGGAAAACTGTTAGTATACTCAATTATATCAACAACAAATCTATCAGAAATCATATGATCATATCAATAGATGCTGAAAAAGCTTTTGACAAAATACAGCATCCATTCCTATTAAAAACACCAGAGAGTGTAGGGATTAAACAGACTGTTCCTTAAAATAATTAGCAGTATCTATCTGAAACTATCAACAAGCATTATATTCAATGGGGAGAGGCTAGAGGCATTCCCAATAAGATCAGGGGTGAAACAAGGGTGCCCATTATCACCACTACTGTTCAATATTGTATTAGAAATGTTAGTATCAGCAATTAGAGAAGAAAAAGAAATTGAAGGAATTAGAATTGGGAAGGAAGAGACAAAACTCTCACTCTTTGCAGATGACATCATGGTCTATCTAGAGAATCCCAAGAAATCATCCAAAAAACTACTGGAAACAATTAACAATTTTAGCAAAGTTGCAGGTTATAAAATAAACCCTCATAAATCCTCAACTTTTCTATATATGTCTAGCAAGATACAGCAGGAAGAGCTAGAAAGAGAAATCCCATTCAAAGTAACCTCAGACAATATAAAATACTTGGGAGTCTATTTGCCAAGACAGACTCAGAATCTTTTTGAAAACAATTATAAAACACTTCTCACACAAATTAAATCAGATTTAAATAACTGGGCAAATATCAACTGCTCATGGATAGGTAGAGCTAATATAATAAAAATGACAATTCTATCAAAACTAAACTATCTGTTTAGTGCCCTACCAATCAAAATTCCAAAAAATTACTTTAATGAGTTAGAAAAAATTGTAAGTAAATTCATATGGAGAAATAAAAAGTCAAGAATTGCCAGGAGCTTAATGAAAAAAAAAGTGCAAAAGAAGGTGGCTTAGCCCTACCTGATCGAAAATTATATTATAAAGCATCAGTCATCAAAACTGTTTGGTATTGGCTAAGAAATAGAGTAGTGGACCAGTGGAATAGACTAGGTGTAAAAGCAGGAGATGATTATAGTAATCTGCTGTTCGATAAATTCAAAGAGTCCAGCCATTGGGATAAAAACACCCTCTTTGATAAAAACTGCAGGGATAATTCGAAGTTAGTATGGAAGAAATTTAGATTAGACCAACACCTAACACCCTTTACCAAGATAAGATCCAAATGGTTACAGGACTTAGAAATTAAAAACAACACTATAAGCAAATTAGAAGATCAAGGACTAGTTTACCTGTCAGGTCTATGGAAAGGGGAGCAGTTTATGACTAAGGAAGAATTGGAGAACATCACTAAAAACCAATTAGATGATTTTGATTACATTAAATTAAAAAGCTTTTGCACAGATAAAACCACTGTAACCAAGATCAAAATAAATGTAATAATTTGGGAAACAATCTTTACAACTAATGATTCTGACAAAGGACTCGTTTCTAAAATATACAGAGAACTGAGTCATATTTTTTTTTAAAAAAAGCCATTCCTCAATTGACAAATGGTCAAAGGATATACAAAGGCAATTTACAGATGAGGAGATCAAAGCAATTCATAGCCGTGTGAAAAAATGCTCTAAATCATTAATTATAAGAGAAATGCAAATTAAAGCTTCTCTGAGGTACCACCTCACACCTCTCAGATTGGCCAATATGACCAGAAAGGATAATGATCATTGTTGGAAGGGTTGTGGGAAATCTGGGACACTATTACACTGTTGGTGGAGCTGTGAACTCATACAACCCTTCTGGAGAGCTATTTGGAACTACACCCAAAGGGCAACAAAAATGTGCATACCCTTTGACCCAGAAATACTACTACTGGGTCTATATCCTGAAGAGATGAAGAAAAAGGGTAAATAACAATACTTGTACAAAAATATTTATAGCAGCCCTATTTGTGGTGGCAAAGAATTGGAAATCAAATAAATGTCCTTCAATTGGGGAATGGCTTAGCAAACTGTGGTATATGTATGTCATGGAATACTATTGTTCTATTAGAAACCAGGAGGGATGGGATTTCAGGGAAGCCTGGAGGGATTTGCATGAACTGATGCTAAGTGAGATGAGCAGAACCAGAAAAACACTGTATACCCTAACAGCAACATGGGAGTGATGATCAACCTTGAAGGACTTGCTCATTCCATCAGTGCAACAATCGGGAGCAATTTTGGGCTATCTGCAAAGGAGAGTGCCATCTGTATCCAGTTAAGGAGCTGTGGAGTTTGAACAAAGTTCAAGGACTATTCCCTTTAATTTAGGAAAGAACCGATATCTTATTGTCTGATCTTGTTACCTCTTAGACTTCTCTTCTCTTCTCTAAGGATATGATTTCTCTCTCATCACTCCCAATTTGTATCAAGGTACAACATGGAAACAAAGTAAAGACTGACAGATTGCTTTCCATGGTGGGGGAAGAAAGATTGGGGGGGGAAATTGTAAAACTCAAATAATATCTTTAATAAAAATCAATAAAAAGTTGTATTCTTATATAATTGGTTTCCCTAATAATATATTTTATTGCATGTATTTAAAAACATTATTCTGAGATAGTTCTATAATCTCTGCCAACGGGACCTAGGGTATAAGAAAGGAACCTCTGCCTATACTACCTGATACAACTCATTTAGTATTTAATCTGTTGTACATGTATTGTTATTTAAATTTTTGTCTTTTCTTTCCCAACTATATGTGTAAGTTCTTGGTTGGCATAGATTTATATTTTTTTTAATTTTTATATTTATCTTAACTTTAATAATATATTTATATTTTTATTTTCCCCCAAAGCACCAGCAGAGTCTCTTGAACATAGTAGGTACCTAAAACATAGGACTGGGGGTATGGATACCATTTTTAGTCTGTCATTTGCTGGGTTATACTAGATTGAGTTCCAGTTTAGACCTAATTGTTAACTCCCCATATGATCTTGCAAGTCATTTGATTATCCCTATCCTCAGTTTCTTCCCCATAAAACAATATGGTTGAAATAGAATTTTAAAATCTCCTCTGACTATAAAATTGCATGATACCACAATTCTTTTGTCATAGGAAGAAATGGGTTCCTCAGATGTTCATTGTAGTATATTAGTGCCAGGTTTTTCTAGGTAAGGTAGTGGAACATAATGGGAAAAATGCTGAATTTGTAGTCTGAAGAACCAGGTTCAAAATCTAGCTTTACTACTTACTACCAATGTGGCATTGAACTCACTCAGCCTTTCTGATCTTTATTTTCCTCATTTGTAAAAGGAGAGGATTGGATTAGATGATAATCAAAAACTCTTTCAGCTTTGTATACCATGATTTGTAGCATAGCCTTTTCAGAGAGTTAAAAAGTATATTTGTATAGCCAAAGAGGCATCATTTTTGAAACAAATGTAAAAAGGCAATATAATGAGGTTTTACACCAGCCAAAATGTAACATAAAATGAAGGGTTTCTTGTTGTTTCTGGAAAATACTCATAATCAAGATAGGAAGGTGAACCAGGAGGTAAAGGACAAGTCTTGTCTTTTTAGTTTTTGTTCTTGCTCAACTTTATTCACCTGAGGATCTATGGAGCAAGTCGGCAGCTCAATATCAATCTGCCTTCTTTTTTTTTTTGATAAGGAACTTAAAATGAAATTGTAACAAGAGAGAATAAAGTTTCTATGGATGATTAAATGGAATTTATAAAGAACTTCTAACTGTAACTCAGATACTTGTCTAAAATCATGGCTTCAAATCAGCACCAAAGGTAATAGGAAAAAAAATAGGCAGTTTTAGTTCAGGGTACTCTGGCTTTCTTTTGTTGGCTCTGGTTAAGTGTTATGGTTTGTGAGGGTTCTCAGTGAAAAGATCTTGGCTGCCTTTATCAGTGAGGGGCTTTCTTGTCACCCCACTTTATAGTAATGGCTCATATTTATTAATGAGTAATTAGCATTTAAACAGTGCCTACTATGTACAAGTTCTACCTTCAATTACAATGCTAAACTCTTTAAAAATATTATCTGGGAAGTTAGGGCCATTATTATCCCTATTTTACAGTTGAGAAAATTGAAGTAGAGAATGGTTCTGCCTGTCATATAGCTAGTTAGAATCAGAGATTAGATTTGCCAGCTCTCTCACCACTGAGCCACCTAGCTGCCTCAAGTTATAAATTTTTTTGGTTTTATTTTTTGGTCAAGTTATAAATTACTTTAAGTTTTTAAAGCAAGTTACACATATTATCTAGTCTGAATGATAGTACCTTTGATTAGTGATTTTTGGACTGGACACCTATTGCATGAGGTCCCCAGGCCAACCTCATTTCACTTTGGGCTCCATTCCTTACTCTCTAAGTGACCTTTTTACCCCATCCTGTCCTGTCCTTAGACTGTAAATTCTTTGAGTGTAGGAACTTTTTTCTCTTTTATTTGTGTCCTCAGCATTTTTCAAAATGCTTGGAATATAAAAAGTGCTTAATAAATACTCCATCTATTGATCTGTCTACCCTATGAGGCAGGCATTGTTCCCATTTTACAGAATAAAAAACTGAAGTGCAAAGAAATTAAGTGACCATAATAAAATTTTTAAGTGACTGAGGAAGTATATAAGATCAGAACCTCTTGACTCAATGTCTCTCATGAACTGAAACCCTGTAGTTAGTGGCAATAAGCAGTTCTGTGATCAGAGATGTCCACCATAAACAATATGATGCTTACTAGAGACACAATGTTCATGGGACCTAGGCAACTCTGTAGCACAGGACATATAAATTGTCCTAATAATGCATATGCCTGGTCACATACATCCCCATATGTATGCCTCTGTGAACAATCTTTATGTGACAGAGTACTGCAATGGAAATTGCAGTATTCCAGTATTTTCTCCTGGAATTATTTCCCCAAGATGGCATAATACCATTTGGGAGATTGTGGCCTATGTGTGCAAGGTGAGGGGGTGGAATACTCCTTTTTTATTATTTTATTTGGTATGATAATTGATGAAATGTCTTTTGTTGTGAATTATTTTGTTGCCTGACTGATTGGTAAAAGTAAATACATTGGTAGGGGCTTTTGAGCTTCTTTATTTCTAAACCAGCTAAAGGATTCCCCTTCACACTGCTGCTTACCTTTGGGGAAAAACAAATCTGCATTGGCTTCTCTGATGAGCATTTGCAGAACACTTACAGTTCATAGGAGCAGCTGACTCCTCCATGAGTGCATTTTGCTTTGCTCTGATCTAATATTTAAAAAGAACCTCTGCTATTTGCCAGTTAATCACTGCTAGGTTAAATCAAGCTATGGACGTCAGGATCTGGGGCTTTTGTTCACAGAGTGGCTTTACCCCAGATGTATCACATAAGGAAATTGTGGCAATCTGGTACAAGGACATGAAGTACAATTCTATTAGCCTTGAATGGCCAGTAGGGATCGACATTATCTTCCCCCTCACCTTTGAGTATTGCTTCTGCAAACAGCTTGACACTGCTCTGAACCACCAGACCATGAAAACTTCATTACTAAAATCCAGTCCTTTGTGACCAAGAAAGAGCAGCTGAGGGTGTATGATAGGCAGAGGAGGACTGAGTTATGTAATAATGGCAAATAACTGAGTTTGAGGACAATAATTAAATAGGAGGGAATCAGAGGCATGTTGCTTATTTGATATCAATTAAGCCTTAATTGTGTTAAAGTTCTTCTTTTAAATGTCGAGGTTAGAATATCCTTTGGAACACAGAAATCATCAAATTTGCTTTGAGTCTTGCTGATGATTTGTTCTAGTTTTTTGTGAATGGAAGTAGGGACAGGAATACATCATTTCATATATATTGTCATTCAGAGTCATCCAAAAGCACATAGTTCTCTACATATATCATTGTCTCAAATGCTATACCAAGTGAGCATAATAGGCATGATCTGTGCCCTCTGAGAGCACACAATCCAGAGGATGGCAGAGGATGAGATGTATAGATAGTGTCATGGAAGCAAAGAAAATGAGTTTGAACAGACTTTTGGAGATACTGGAAGAGAAAGGGCCTGATGTGTTATGGTCCACCTGATCGTGAAGAGTCAGACACTGAACAATTGAACAATAACAAGAACAAAATGCTGTATATAACATAGGTTTCAGAGCTACTTTTAAATTCCATTTTTGATGGTACTGATAAATGAATAGAGTAAAGAATCCCAAAAGTAATCAACTAAAGTCAAATTTGCAGGTTCCATTTTTATGAGAAATTTTTTACAAGTTCACACAATTTTGACTAGTCATTTCCATAATGGGAAGCCAACAGGGGGTTTCCTCAATTATCTACTAGTGTTTGAAATCTAGAGATATATAATGTTTTCTAGTTGGAAGGGAACTTAACCCCTCATTTTACATATAAGAAAGACACTTGTATAGATATTACTTAAGGTTACACATCTGATAAATGATAAGTAATAAAAAAAAAACCTAGCTGCAGTGGCACAGTAGATAGAGCACTGGCCTTGAAGTCAAAAGGATGGGTATTTGAATTCAGACTCAGACACTTGATACTCACCAGCTGTGAGACCTTGAAGAAATCACTTAATTCTGATTGCCTCACATAAAGGGTTATCTCCAGTCATCCTGACTCATATCTGCTCATTGTACTCAGAGGGTTGTGGAGGAGAAAGTGAGACTGGTGATTTAGCACAGCACCCCCTCACTCAAATCCAACTAGTGTGCTTGTCATGGCATCACCTCCTGTTTTTTGTGTCTTCTTTGAGAATGAAGGACAAACATCATCATCTCTAGGTAGGGAAGAGGGAAGGGGCATATTAAGAGTTGATATAGAAACACAATATACCAGTAAAAGCTTAAAATAAAATTAATTGGAGGCAGCTAGGTGGATAGAGCACTGACCCTGGAGTTGGGAGGACTGAGTTCTAATCCAGCCTCAGACACTTAATAATTGCCTAGCTATGTGACCATGGACAAGTCACTCTTAACCCCATTGCCTTAAATAAATATAAAAATAAAAAATAAAATGAGTCTTGTTTACCAGTCCCTAGAAGATTTAAAGGGAGAGGAAGGACAATTATCTTAAATCACTACTGTCTGATTGTAAACTAATGACAGGTGATGTGAAATGAGAAGCATTTTTAAAATAATACCCATTCAAAAGTATCTTCTCAAATATTTGCCTGTATCTAAAAGCTGCAGACTCATAGAATGTTAGAGTTAGAAGAGATCTTAGTTCCTCATTTTGCAGATGAGAAAGCTAGGACCCAAACAAATTGCCCAAGATTGCACAGCTGATAAATGGTAGTTTATGATCATGCTTATGCTCATCATCATCACTAGCATTTACACAGTGTTTTATAAGGTTTGCAAAACTCTTACTGATGTTATCTCATTTGATCCACACAATAGCCCTGAAAGATAGGTGCTAATATTATTCCCATCTTAAAGATGAGGGAACTGAGACTCACAAAGGTTAGATGATTTGTTCAGACTTGTCACTGAGCTAATAAATGTCTGAGGTAGGATATAAACTCAGGTCTTCCTGAATTAAAGTTCAATAATGGTGCAGTGGACAGAGTGCTGGGTATGGAGTCCCTCTTTGCCTCAGTTTCCTCATCTGTAAAATGAGCAGGGGAAGGAATGGCAAACCCCACCAGGAGTTTTGTCGATAAAACCCCAAATGGGGTCACAAAGAGTCAAACACAACTGAACAATAGCAACAACTCTATGCATTATACCACCTATATGAGATTTAAATTCAGGACTCCTGATTCAACCCTCATAACTCTTTCCCCCACATTACATTGGCTCTTCATTCACCACTGTGATTAATGGAACAGTAAGAGAACAATGAATGATAAATAGTATCTAGTTAGAGGGGCAGCTATGTTGTTCAGGGAAAAGAGTGCAGGCCCTGGAAGACTTATGAGTTAATGTTTGGCCTCAGACCCTTACTAGCTATGTGGCCCTGGACAAGTCACTTGACTCTGTTTGCCTCACTTTCCTCATTTGTAAAATGAGAGGGCAAAGGAAATGGCTAACCACATTTGTATCTGTACCAAGAAAACCCTCAATTAAAGAAGGAGGACACATCTGGGATGATTGACCAACATTCTATTTTGAACAAAGAACTACCATTATATATATTGGAGATAAACCAGAATCCTTTTGAATAAAATCGGGGTGAAACAAGGATGCCCACTGTCACCACATCTTTTTGATTTAACACTAGAAATGATAATAGAAATTGCTATAGTAGTAAGATTAGAAAAAGAAGAAAGAGTACAGGTAAAGAAGAAACAATTGTTCTCTTCCCTCCAAATAGTATGATATATTTTTTTTAAAACTGTAGAGAGTCAATCAAAAAATTAATTGAAACAATAACTTAAGCAAACTTGGAGGATATAAAATAAATCCATATAAATCATCAGCCTTTCTCTATAAATACCAATAAAACATTAAATTACTACAGAATCCATAAAATACTGGGGAGTCTACCTTTCAACAAACATACAAAATATATATAAATATAGCTACAAACCACTATTTTTAGATATATAGACAAAGATAATTGGAGAAATATTGATGGTTCATGGATTGGGTGAAACAATATAATAAAAATTACAATACTTCTTAAAATTAATTTACTTATCACTTGTTACTCAAATTAAATTATGAATGAATTCCTTTATAGTACTAGAAAAATAATAAGGAAATTCATATGGAGGCCAAAAATCTCAAGGGAAATATTAAAATAAATAGAAATGAAGAGTATCTAGCAGTGCCAGATCTCGAACTCCATTAAAAAACAACAAATGGGGTGGCTAGGTGGTGCAGTGGATAGAGCACTGGCCTTGGAGTCAGGAATACCTGGGTTCAAATCTGACCTCAGACACTTAATAATTACCTAGCTGTGTAGTCTTGGGGAAGCCACTTAACCCCATTGCCTTGAAAAATCTAAAAAAAGAAAACCCCCAACAAATATCCAAACAATTTAGTATCCATTAAAAATATACAGAGATTAATCAGTCAAAAAGATTAGGTATATAGCATATATAAAAGAACCTAGTATTTCATAAACACAAAAACACCAGCTACCAGGATAAGGATTCACTATTTGACATTGTGCAGTAGCTTAGAAGACATTTGAATTAGACCCATTCCTCAATCTCTATGCCAGGATAGGTTCCAAATGGATACTTGACCTGGATATAAAAGGTCACATCTTAAAGAAATTAGAGAAATGTAGTTCCCTGGATTTATGCAGACCCTCAGGGTGTTATCAAATTCCTTCAGGCAATTTGAACACTTCCTATCATTTTAGTTTATCTATTGGCTCATCACAGACAGCTACATTAATAAAGTTTTTTATATACTTTATTAGAATGCTTTTGGTTGATTTTAATTCAATAGGGATCCATTTGCTCCTGTTTTAAGATATGAGAGCATAGCAATTTATCACTTTAGATGGAGTGGGATGATTTGATTGCCTTGCTCCACCCCCCCAAGACCTAAAAGATGAATCATGGAATGAGTCTTAAAAGATGTGTAAACTCAAGATAAAGGGAGGGTGAGAGGAGAGGGCATTCCAGATTGGTAAAGAACAGAAATGGAGATGGTATGAGTGAAAGCCAGTGAAAAGGCTTTTCTCCTTGCACAGGACAGGGAAGTAAAGGTTAGATAGATAGGAGCAAGATATTGAAGGACCCTGAAAGTTTGTAGGTTCTTGAGGATGGGAATGACATGATTTAAGTCAAACATTCACAGAATGGTCAGTATAGTGGACAGTAATGTATAGATGGTTCAGTGAAGAAACACTGGAGACATAGAGTCATTCAAAAGGTTTCTTTGCAGCAGTGTAGGTGTGATCTGAGAATGTAAACCTAGAACTTGGTGTTCTGAGAATGGATTACACCTTATAAAAGACAATGATGTCTAGTGAAATAGGAAGGATAATGTGAAACCTATTATTTTTCCTTAGAGGTGAACTCTGACTTTCTGTGAGATACTAAACCTTTTTGGATCTCAATATTCCCAGCTTTTAAATGAGAGGACGAACTTTTGCTTTCAGTGTCTCCCACTATGAACCTATTATGATGGTATGTCAAGATACTTAAATGACAGATCATAGAATTATAGATTTAAAGGTGAAAGGATTGCCTTGGGTCACCTAGCCTAACTCTTTAATTTCAAAGGTGAGAAAACTGAGGCCCAATAACAGAATTAGGATTTGAACTCAGACCATGACTACAAATCAAGAGGTCACTTCTACAACAGGTTGCAGTGGTGATAATGGGAGCTTGTACTTTGATTTTACAATAACTAGTGGACATCATAAACTCTGAGCAATGAGGCACAGTTCAGTCAACTGGCATTACTGGGAGGAAAAACAATGTCCTCTGGGTATAGTATGTGTCACTCATTGCTATAAATCAGATTTCTCAGAAACCTCTCTGAAAGAGGTTAATGTTTATGACCAAGACTTTGCTTTGCAAATGCTGAATGTTTTTGCTATACAAGCCTGCTCTAAGGCTGAATGGTTCACTGTTGGCAATATTTATCATTAGGGGAGAAAGGGGCCAGTCTTGATATCATCTCTGCCCCCTTAGCTTCCAGAATACTAATGAGGGGTGGCACACTATGGCCTCTATTGATCTGTGATTTACTTGTTCCAGATTTTTCTCATTGCTACATGGAATTACCCTTGGTTGGAGGAAATCTCATTGTCCTGACCCACAAAGAAGTCACTTAGAATACCTCCCTTCCCTGTTTACTTCTCTAAATTGCTTGAAGCAATTTTCCTTCCAATTATATTAGTCATATATTTTTAGCTTTATTATGGTTATATCATAATGCACTCTCTATATCATAGACTAGTACATAAGTTCCCCTCAAAACAAATCAGCTCTCGCTCACACACAGACACCCCTACTTTTCCCTAAGAACTAATTTTAATAAATTATATTGGTATTACTATCAATTTCAGATGAGTGAATGGTTATATTTGCAAGGTTTCATCATCTTCTTGTATGATAAATGTTTCTTATAAGCCAAAAACTATGCATGTTAGTTGTGATGCTTTTCCTGATACTATAGGCAGACAATGATGGACTTGGTAGTCCCAGGATTTGATTTTACTCCTCAGTGGTAGCTACTTTGGGCAGATACTAAGTAACTGTATTCTCTATGAAGATTTTAAGATATTCAAGCAGACAACACACTTCTCCTTACCCTCACCCTCCCTCCCAGCCCAGTGCTCTGTGTACCCCACCAAAAAATGTTTCTACCCAACTTCCATATTCTCAAAGTGATAAGTTTATCCTCATTCTTTTAAATGTAAACAGTTATAAAATAATGCTAATTTGTCTTTAGTTCCTTTTTCTGATATTTAACTTTCAAATCTGTCCTGAAACATTTACTAGTTGTGTGCTCCTAAAAAAGTCACTTAGCTTCTGTACCTCAGTTTTCTCATCTGTAGAGTTTTTGTTTTTTCATCATCTGTATTTTCATATATAATTTTCTTCCAGTCCTATCTTGTATTACTTTAACAAAGAATAAAAAAGAGAGGGGGGGGAAGTCATTTCAGCAAAAATACAACTCATCAATCCAGACTAACAATACTCTGTGTATATAATATTCCATATCCATAGTTTCTCACCTTTGCAAAGAAAGAATGGGGATATATTTTCTCATCTCTTCTTTGGAGCCAAGTTTGGTTATTCTAATTACATTGTATTTTTCATTTTTATCTCCATTTACATTTTTGTAGTGTTATATCTATTGTTTTCCTGATACTGCTTACTTTGCATTAGTTCATATTAGTCTTGTCATGGTTTTCTGCATTCTTCATAAATACTGTTTCTTATAGGACAGAAATATTCTATCATATTCATGAACCATAATTTCTTTAGCCATCCCCCAACTGATGGATAGTTACTTTGTTTCCAGTTTTGTGCTGCTACCAGAATTGCTACTGTAAATAGGATTGTACCACTTTTAGAATTAATTTCACAAAATTATTGTGTAGAATTAGATAGTCCAAGTAGACAACTGGGGAATTCTCAGTGCTTTGTAGTCAGAGGGAAAATGGAGAGAAAAAGAGTACTCTGTGGCCTCCAGAAGCAGTCTTGTGGTCTGGTCAGTAGTCTACCAAAATGTTGGAAGAAGGTAAGGGCTAGAACAGAGAAGGGATATAGTTAGGTTATTGTACTTACCTGAGGGGGTCACTAAATCATATACTTGAGGCACAGAAGTTTGAGGAGCATTGATAGACAGGACAAGAAATGCCAGGCTAAAATGCTGACCTTATGTGAAATATTCTTTCCCAGTCCTAAGGAAGTGGGAAGATAGGGGATTTAGAAAACTGGTCTATCCTTGAGATCAGATATGTATCATTGCACCTCTTCCCTCCCTAATAAACAGAATGCAGTAAAAACTCTTTTCTCCCTCTTGGTCCAGATTTATTAGTCAGAATAAAAAAGACATCAATGAAAGAAAACCAGGAAGGTGGTCCAGATATTACAATCCTGAATATATCCAAATAGAAAGGCATCCTTCTTTCCCTGCCTTTCTACAGGAACAGTCTCATAGCTGGAGGATGCGAGGGAGGGGAAGAGATACTTTCTGAACCAAAAATTGGGACCCAGAGCCTGACAATGAATAGTTCTTTTGCAAAACTCTGCAACAATACACTTTTTTTTTCATGAAAATGGGACTGTTCTAGAAAATTCAAGGTGAAGGGTCTCTATATCTCTTACTGTCCTCTTCTTGTGTCCTGGGAATGCTGGTCCTAGAATGATGAAAGAGAAATGTGTTCATTGCCTGCTTGCAAGTGATAGAAAGTCATTGCAAAGAGATTTTAAATTTGTATTATGAATCCTAGAAAGCCAGGAGTTTCTAGGCAATGTGTGAATAATAAAGAGGAAATTTAATGACTTTTGACAAAGAAAAAATAATTTAAATGATATCCCAGATTTAATTAAAGTCAACCCCTTCAGATCCATGAAGAATTGACTTGATAGCAATAAGTACTGTTCCCTCATTGTTGAAAAAGCACCATTAGATCTTTTTCTCTCCTCTTCCCTCATACTGTTTCTTCTTCCTTTCCCTCTTCCTCCCTACTCTTCTCCTTCCCATCCCACCCTTTCCCCCTCCTCTCCCTTTACTTCCTTTACTTTCTTCTTCCCTCCTTTTCCCTTCTCTCCTCTCTTCTTTCCTTTTTTGTCCTCACTCCTCTTCTCTCCTAATAAATCAATAAACAGTATTTATTAAGAACCTTTATGTGTCAGATGGAGCAACTAGGTTGCACAATGGATAGAGTGCTGGGCCTGGAGTTAGGAAGACTCATCTTCCTTAGTTTAAATCTGACCTCAGACACTTACTGATGGTGGGCAAGTCACTTAACCTTGTTTGCCTCAATTTTCCCATCTATAAAATGAGCTGGAAAAGGAAATGGCAAATTATTTCACTATCTCTGCCAAGAAAACCCCAATTGGGGTCATGAAGAGTTCAACTGAAAATGACTGAACAGCGTCAATATATGTTTTAGATATGGGCAGGTACAAGTAAAAGGAAAAACACAACTCCTGTCTTCAAGAAGTTAATTTTATATGTATGTGAATTGATATAGATATACACACATATAATACATATGCATGTATATAACTACATATATGCATTTGAATATGTGTGTATATTACATATATGAGTCCTTGTATAGAACAAACAAGAAAAGAGTAAATACAAGGTAGTCAAGTATAAAGTGTTTAAATGAGGCACTAGCAATTGGGGGAGTGAATCAGGGAAGGCTTCCTTTGGATGGAGATTCCTGAGCTATATTTTAAGGAAGAAAGGGATTCTGTGGAACAGAGATGAGGATGGAGGTCTTTCCATGAACTAGGAACAACTGCATAAAGGCATGAAGAGAAAGGAGAAGATTCTGCAGAGGGCAGAAATGGGGCCAATGTAGAGCAAGGTCACAAAGTTTGGTTAGGGCCAGGTTGTGAAGGCTTTGAAAAGCCAAAACAGAAGTTTGTATTTTATCTTGGGGACAATATTGAGCTAATGAAGTTGGTTGAGTCACAGGGTAAAATGTGCTCTTAAGGAAAATCTCTTGGACAGCAGGACAGATTGAAATGTGGATAGAGACTTGAGGCAGGCAGACAAATTAAAAGATTACAGAGACTCTAAGTGAGAGGAAAAGAGCCTGAACTAAGGTGGTAGCCGTGGAAATAAAAATAAGGGAATCAGATATGAGAAGCAGCAAGACTTGGAATCTAATTGGATATGTTGACACTATCTGGAAGATATGTAGAAGTTGAAGAGAGGAAGATTTTGACTCCATATGGGATGGAAGTTCATTAGCAATTGAAGTTGTCCAGAGATACAATGGATGGCTTTGAGGGTAATGAGTTCTCTATCCCTAGAGATTGTCCTGCAGAGGTTAGATCACCACCTGTTAAGAATGTTGAGGTGATTCATGTCAACAATTAGTTGGACTAGATGAGCTTTGACTTTCCTCTCAACTCTCATATTCTGTGGTTCTTTGATTCTTAATTGATTCTCTTGAAAATTATGCCCTTTAGGTTTTGCTGGGGCATCTCTTTTTTTGTTTTAGAGATTCAAATCATTTTTTAAAATTTATTTTGGTTTTTGCAAGGCAGTGGGGTTAAGTGATTTGCCCAAGATCACATAGCTAGATAGTTATTGTCTGAGGTCACATTTGAATGCAGGTCCTCCTGACTCCAGGGCCAGTACTCTATTCATTGTACCAACTAGTTGCCCCTGGGGCATCTCTTAAGAAAATAAAATCACACTTGTTTGAATCACACTGATTAATATTTGTGTGTGTACATATGTGCATATGTGCACACGTGCCTACACCAAACTTGGATGTTTGCATTTTTCATGAACCTGGGTACAGGTGAATATATTCTGTTCTTAGATCTACCTTGATTCATTTATTCACTTCCTGAGAATTGTTCCATTAAATGTAAATCTTCCTTTACTTGTTTAAGTACCCCTTTTAAGGTGCAAGCGAAGAAATGCCAGATATATTCAATATCAGTGGTGAATAAGGGCTAATTTTTAGTGCATTAAAGGAGAGAAGCATTTACTAATAGAGTCGATGACAAGTTGGATGATGAACTGACAGATATGGTAGAGGAAATTTCTATATCAAACAAAGAAAGAACTGAATAACCTTGGAAGTGTCATCTAGTTCTAAGTGTCTACAATTCTGATTGTATATCATATAATGATATGATATTATTGCATATGAGAAGCAGTATTTGTGTTCCAAAATCCAAATTTGTAATCAGCTTCAGTTACAAGCTGAAATTCTGATGAAATTTCTTAGTTTCCAATCTTTTGGAAAGAATTGTATTTAGTGCTTCAAAAATAATGAATAGATGAATCCAATCCACTTTTTAGATCAGAAAAATTTTTTTTCTGCTACAACAGTAAGAAAAAAGGAAATAGAATATTCTATCAAACAATTAGTTTTTAACCCCTTTTAGATTCATAGTTGTTGTCCTTCATTCTCAAAGGACCAAAATAACATCATTATGTTGGGGTCAAGAAACTGTGTAGTTCAGTTCATCTATGCCTAATCGGACCAATATCAATCAGAAGCCTCTCCCACAGATCAGGTAAATAGTCCATAAGAACATTTGGATTGGAATTGTCTCTAAATTTGTGCATCTCACTCATATCCTATCTTAGATTTATAGGGTACCATGAGAATTACTGATCTTAGATAATTCCATAATCCATCAATATTCACACAGAATTTCAGCATTGAAAGAGATCTCAGAGGCCATCTAATCCATCTAACAAATGGCCATCTTGAAAACCATCAGATGGTCTCTTCTTCATCAGCTCTTTCAAGAGAAGACTCTTGAGGTAGCCCTTTCTACTTTTGGATAACTGTTGGGTTTCCTTTTGTTCTGTGATTCCACTGGTATAGGAACTCTTGAATGATGAAATTGTCTCTCTTTCCAGTGTAGATCAGTACTGTCTCTGTAACTTGTAGACTTAGAGAATTGCTTAGAGGTTTCAAGCAGGGTCCTGGGATGCATATGAGCCAGAATTCTCCCCATGTGCAGCCCTATCAGAATAAAATGTATAGGGAAAAATTGTATCGGGAAATATTTAACAAAATAAATTAAAATACAACAAAACATAGATAATGTTAATATGAGGTTTTCTAAGTAATATGCATCCACAAAGATCCTATATATGTGGTTTAGTGGTCCTCATTTCTATTTGAGTTAAACACTGCTAGCCTACAGTACTAAAATGCTAACTAAGAACTAGATGGGATCTCTTAGAATTTAGATAGAACTTGTCCCTTGTCATTCAGATAGTGTGTATCGGAAGTAGCACATGAACCTAGGGTCTCCTTGGCTTTGTGGACAGTTCTCCAAGAATAATATGATGTTACTCTCATCATCATCTTCATCAGTATCATTGTTACCACCATAACAATTATCATCACCATTATTTATTATTATAATATTAGGAGAGAGTAAGAAAAGATGAAGTATCTTTAGGAGAAAGCTTAGTTATTGTGAGCACCATAGGATAGAAGGAATTCAAGAGGAGGAGAATCAAGATCATAGATTTAGAGCTGGAAGAGATTTTTTAAGTTATTTAATCCAACTTCTTTATTCAGAAGATGAGAAAACTGGGCCTAGAGAGGTGTAATGACTTCAAATTTGAATACAGGTCTCCTATAGGACATTACCCTAAACCAAAATAAAGAAGGGTCCAGTAGGTGAAGCAAAGGTAAGTAAACCAGGTCTAAGGCTAAATTTAAGACAGCTAGATGGCTCAGTGGATAGATCACTGAACCTGGAGTTGGGGAACCTGAGTTCAAATCAGATACTTACTAGTTGTGTGACCCTAGGCAAGTCACTTAATTTCTTCTGCCTCAGTTTCCCCAGCTATAAAATGGAATTAATAATAGCTCTTATCTCCCAGGAAGGTTTTTGAGGATAAAATGACCTAATATTTGTAAAGCACTTTGCAAATCTTTAAGTAACTGTATAACTGCTAATTATTATTAGAGGAGCTGTAGTCCAAGTATGTGGGGCTAGCCTGTGTGAAAACAGGATCTAGGGAGGTATGAAGTAGGAGATGGAATTAAGTATTTGATACTAGAAGTAACTGGGACAAGCGAAGTTGAGCCAGGGCGTGACTGGGTCAGAATCCACACTTTAGGAATGAATATTCCTTTGGCTAGTGAGTGTTTAAGGACAAATTTGATCTCTGTCTTTCTGACTCTGGACCTCTTCCCATCGTACCACCTATTTTATCTGCCGCTTTTGTCTACGTATCCTAGTATCCTAATTGTGAGGTGGCAAATTGATGGTGGGAAATGCCACTATAGGCCAGAAGTGTTTTACAAGAATTTTGCACAAGTAGGACCACAGAAATAGTTATAGACTCATAAAATTGTAAATTGGGTTGCAGCATGGGGCGGGGAATAAACTTAAGCTTCCAGTAGGGCAGCCATTTATCTTAACCTAACATTATATTTCAGCACCTGCCACTAGGTAGAGTGGTCTCTACCTCGCCTGGACTTTATAGATTTTTCAAATTTGTATTGCCCTCCAGCTGCCTTCCATTGGGATCTAATCCTAGCAGTGGGCCTGCTCTTATTTTGCAAAACTGAATTCTATTTCCTGGTCTCAGTAGCCCCAGAGAGCCAGAAGTTGCTGTGCTTAATTAGCTAGAGGAACTGTGACTTCACTGTTCTATACTTTCTAGCTAATGGGCTTCACTAAGAAGCCTCTAACCAAGATCCTGCTCAGACCACATAAAATAGTTGGTTGCAGATTTCTCTTCCTCAACCACCCAAGCTGTTGCCCCTCCCCTCCCATATTTCTGGGGAGAGCAGAGAAAAGACGGGGTTTCCTTAGGCAGTTAGTGAGTGTACAGCAACTTCCTTAAGCCAAATTCCTTGTTGTGTTAATTAAAAACCAAAGATGGCTTTGATCACAGGAGACTTCATTGCATAACTGGTTTCAATGTGCTATTGTTTTCACTTGCCATTTTTCCCTCCCCTCCCCCATACCCCGTGATGGAAATGATTTGCGTTTCACACTGGGCCTGAGATCATATTTAAATGTTTCCTGGGTTTGATCTCCTTAAGGGGCATTAACTAATGTTTCTGCTGACACGCCTAGTGGCGGCAAACAGATTTTAATTAACTCCAAGCTATTTGAGCTGCCATTATGGGAAGTGGCAGCTAAGGTGTTAGAACCTGCTGCTTCCTAGCCTGCATTAGTAATAATGCCATTTTGTAATTTTGTACTTACATAGCTCAGAGGGCTTTTTGATGGCTGAAAGAGGTAATTATGGGGGGAGGAGGGGAGGATGTCTAATCAGAGAACCAGGTTTCTCTTAAGTTGACTTGACTTGGGCAAGACAGAGCATTTTTTTCTGACTTTTTCCAACTCATCAAAATTGTCCCCCACTTACTTTGCAAGGACAATATAGGGTTAAGTGAAATATTAGAAAGCTCTTCTAAGGGGATCAAAATGTGACTCTGGCAGAGACAAGAAGTAAAAATTTCATTTTAATTTCCATGTGCCTCAGTTTCCCCAGCCATAAAATGGAAGGCATATACTAGAGCCACAAAAGTTATTGCATTATGTCACTTGCTGTGCATAAGGCTAGGTCCTTACTCCAAGGGACTTATCTTTTTTTAGGGTTTTTTTTGGCAAGGCAAATGGGGTTAAATGGCTTGCCCAAGGCCACACAGCTAGGTAAATTATTAAGTGTCTGAGACTGGATTTGAACCCAGGTACTCCTGATTCCAGGGCCAGTACTTTATCCACTATGCCACCTAGCTGCCCCATCAAGGGGCTTATTATTGGTAGAAAATACAGTGGACTCAGACATAGGAATATTTGCTTTTGAATCATATTTGACCCAGAATAGTTCTTGATACTCCATAAGTACTTTACTTCTGAACTCCTTAGTCAGTTTGTGAAATTGGAATAGTCCTATCTTTTCTTTCCCATTCCTTTCTTTTTCTTTTTTCCTTTCCTTTTCCCTTCAAGCTCTTGAAGGAAAATGCAATTATTTTACAGGGACTTATTGGTCAAAAGTGCAGTGGACTTGGACATAGGAATACTTGCTTTTGAATCAGGTTTGTCATAGAATAGTTCTTGATGCTTCATAAATACTTTACTCCTGAGTTCCTTAGTCAGTTTGCAAAATTTGACTAGTCCTTTTTTTTTTTTACTTTTTTCCTTTCTTTTCCCCTTCAAGCTCCTGAAGGAAAATGGAATTACTTCACAGGGGCTTATTATGGTAGAAAGTGCAGTGGGTTTGGACATAGGAATACTTGCTTTTATATCAGATTTGTCATAGAATAGTTTTTGATGCTTCATAAGTTCTGCTGAGTTCTTTATTCAGTTTATAAAATTACAATGGTCCTATCTTTTCTTTCTTTTTTCCCTTTTCCTTTCCTTTCCCCTTAAAGCTTCTGAAGGAAAATGAAATTACTTCACAGGCATGATGGCCTTGGTCTAATTGGAATGGTTTAGCCATTTCCTTCACATTTTACAGATAAGGAAACTGAGTCAAGCAAGGTTAAGTGGTTTGCCTAGGATCACATAAATATTAAATGTCTGAGGTCAGATTTGAACTCGGAAAGCAGTCTTCCTGACTCCAGGAAGCACTTTATCCACTGCATCTCTCATCTGCATCTGGTCTAATAATGGTAATAACTCATATTACTATATACTTTTAGAGTTTACAAAGTGTTTTCTTCCTAACTACCCTGAAAAGTAGGTAGTATTATTGAATACATTTTACAGATGAGCAAACTGAAGCTTTGAGAGGTTAAGTGATTTGTCATATTGTTAGTTAGTGACCTGAACTATGAAAAAGTATATCTGACTGATTAATTCCACTTGTCCAAGAGGAGGATTCTCTTAATTCATATTTCTTTTGAGAACTTTCTAAGATCCTCTAAACAATCTCATTGTAGTCTGAATTTACTCCTAGGTTCATTGAATTTCTTTAGTATCCTGTGATTTTACTGATGTGCATATTCCCCCCAATTTTGAAGATTTCAACCCATTCATCTTTGCCTCCTATGTGTGACTCTTATCTAATTCTTCCCTCAAGTTTGCCACAGAATGTATCGAGAGTGTCCAGTATGTTGGGTTTTTTGTTTGTTTTGTGTTTTGACACCATGAGCATACTGACAGAGAGGATTAGGGTTGTCCTTCACTTTTATCACGTACAATCCCACATTCTTTTTTTGGACCAATTTATTAGGTAACATTTGTTATATAGGGCTTGTTTTATCTAGTTCTTTGTGATATCTTGTAGCTCATTTATCAGCCCCGCTCCCATAGCAAGAGCCCTAGTGTGGGATTCAGAAGACCTGTATTTCAATTCTGCTTCTGATTATTATCACCTTTGGATCTCCCTGAGTCTTTTTTTTTATTCCTTTAGAAAAGAGGGAGTTGAGCTGGATGATCTCTAAGTTTCCTTCCAGCTCTCAGCCCATGCTCATTCACTTTATTTCTTTAGGGATCCATCACCATACAACATCACAGAAGAACAGGGATATTAAAAAGATGAGCCTTTGCTCAGTGATCCTTATATTAAAACCATTGAATAGGTTCATGTTATCCCAGGTTCTGAAAATGAGGTACCCAGATAACACTTATAATAGCTAATATTAAATTTCTTTTTAAAGTTTGCAATGTGTTTGATAAATAAGATCTTATTTTTTCTGGAGGTGGGTGTGATTGATTTTACAAATGAGGAAACTGAGGCAGAGAATGGTCAAGTGAATTGCCACAATCTGGATTTTGAACTCAGATTTAGAAACAGCAGCTAGGTGCCCCAGTAATAAAAGTACTGGACCTGGAATCAGGGAAACCCAAGCTCAAATTTATCCACAGACACTAGTTATGTGACCCAGGGCAAGTCACTTCACCTCTGTTTGCTTCAGTTTCCTCAACTGTAAAATGGAGATAATAACACCAATCTCCCAGGCTTGTTGTGAAATTCAAGTAGGATATTTGTAATGTGCTTAGTTAACACAGTGACTAGCACATAGGAGACCCTATATAAATCTTTATTTCCTTCAAGTCTTCCTGATTCTGGAACCTGAGCTCTAGGCACTCTGTTATTTATTAAGTGAAGGTATATTCTAAAGATGAAGTTTAGCACAGTATTATTTCTCTTACCTTATATACCCTTGCCTTCTCTCAGCTCCTTCCACATGCTACCTCACCAAACAGTACTGGTCACCAAGAAGCTTGTGGTGCCTGGGTCTTTTCTGCTTGCAAAGATAGCAGCTAGGAGTTTCCTTGCATGCAATATTTATCTTTCAATTAAATGGTTCTGTCTCCACCAATTGATTTAGTCATAGTTTTCCTGGCTTCACTGAGAAGCATGTAGCAATCTCTCTCAAGGAAAGAAGAGAGACAATGAAAGAGTTCTGACTGCTATTCTCCTGGTTTTCTTCCCAATCTGTTCTCTGCTCATAGAGAGATAATCTTTGTCTATCTTTCTTAATCTTTCTAAATCTCACTAATAAATCTCTTTCCAAAAAGCTTTGATGTTGGGGTTTTTTCTTGACAAAAATTTCCACACTTTTCTTTTAAAGTGATAACTTGGGTTTTTAAAATTTCATTTTCTAAAGTAAAAGAGCAGCTAGGCAGTACAATGGATAGATAACCCAACCTGGAGTCCGGAAAATGTGAGTTCAAATCCAGCTTCAGATACTTCATAGTCCAATGTCCTGGGCAAGTTACTTAACCCTGGTTGGCTCAGTTTTATCATCTGTAAAATGACGGGAAAAGGAAATGTCAAACCCCTCAAGTATATTTGCCAAGAAAACTCCAAATGGAGTCACAAAGAGTTGGTCACACCTGAAATGAAAAACAAGTAATTCAAGGTTATGACTTGTTAGATGTGGATGCTGCTGCCCAAACTCTCCTTTTGGATGACTACATCTGCATTTCCAGGTAGGCAGTGATAGATATTCAGAGCAGGGGAAGAGGTATAGATAGGAATTGAGACTCAGCTTTCCCATTTGTAAATGGAAAGAATGCTATTCACCCGTCTTTTGAAGAGGATCAATGATGATATGCCTAAACAAGACCACTGTAGTAAGTTGTTTTTTGTTTGTTTGTTTTTTTTAGATTTTTCAAGGCAATGGGGTTAAGTGGCTTGCCTAAGGCCACACAGATAGGTAATTATTAAGTGTCTGAGGCTGCATTTGAACTCAGGTACTCCTGACTCCAGGGCTGGTACTGTGCCACCTAGCTGCCCCCTTGTAGTAAGTTTTATAAAGAATTCTGAGTTTAATCCAATTTTTACTTTGGTATGAGAGTAATATTGTAAGGAATGAATTTAAAGACTGGTGGCTTTGTTGCAGGAAAGAAAGCAGGACAATCTGCCCAAACAGTTTTAGTCTTGCTAGGTAAAGTTCCCTGGTTGATTTGCATGGACCAGGTGAATGATGGGAGTTGTAAACTGACTTTATTCAAAGTGTAACCATATTCAGAAAGTGACAACTGAGAGGAAGAAAAACATTTAAAAGACAAACAATATTGAAGGAATTATCTGAATGAATGAATGAAGAAATGAATAAAAGATTATTTAACAAGGGCTAACTATGGGTCAACCCCTGCCAAACTCTAGGGATACAAACACAGGAATGGTGAATTGAACCCCAAGGGAATAGATTGGCACACTTTCCTGATTGGAATGGGAATATTGATCTGATCACTGAAAGGGAGGAGGGACTAGAGGTTAGTGTGAAAGGCAAGAAGATACACAGGGAGGAAAGAGAAAAATGACTGGAGCCTACCTAGATTTATTGGGTCAATCAGAACAGTGGAAGAGGCAGGCAGGAGCTCTGAAACTGAAAAGCTATCACCCTTTGGGTGATGTTATAAATGGCTTGGAATTATAAATACTTAGTCCAGAGTGCTTAAAACAGCTTTTATTAATAAACTTCTCTACAGAGGAGGGCTATTTCTCCCAATGAGAAAGATAGCAAATTACAAACAATATTTAATCTTACAGGCAGTTTGAAAGACTTGTTCCTCCCCTTTATGCCAGTCATTGGTCATGGCTACAATCTAATGATTTCCCCACCCTGGTTATTATACTAATGAGAATAGGGGAGTGTATGTCACTTGTAAAGGACAAGGACCTTTAGGTCAACTAGGAACCAGATGGAGCAGATCTGTCTCTAATCTCAGGTCTGATCAGGTTGTAGTCAATTCTTTTGTTTTATACTCATATAACTGCATGTAGGCACAACCACAGGCAGGCCCTAATCTTATACATTTATACAATATTAAACAATCTCCTCTTACATTCCGTGGAAGTCAAATACCCTATATTGCTCATAGGTGCCTAAGGAAGCTTCTCATTAGGAAAAAAAAAAGTTGGTAGTTCATGCAATTAAAATGACTAAAGATTCTAAGAGGTTTACAACAATGTTATAATGAGGGAAAAGAGTAATTTGGAATTAGAAGGTTTGAATCCTGGTTCTGATAATCCTGGCTCTCTGTCAGAGGTTGGGTACTTAACCACTCTGATTTTCAGGTTCTTTATCTGTAAACTGAGAGAGTTAATCTCAAATTGATCTCTCTAAATGATCTCAAGACTCTTGACAATTCTATGATCTTAGTTAATCTTGGAAAATCAGATTTTTCTTTAAATAAAGCTCTATTTTCCTAAGATTTTAGCCACTAAAATGTTTTGCAGGTCTGGGAATGAATGAAAGGGGAGCTGGGAAACCAGCTCTTTTATATGATTTATGTGACTTAATTGGCACTTTATATGATTTAATTGGTATTGGGAACTCTTCATGAGGAAACTTCATCTACTAAAGCTCTTGCTTTGTAATTCAGTCATTGACAGTTGCCTGAGGACTTTCCCAAGGTCACACAGTTAGTACTTGCTCAGAGTCAGGACTTGCAGAGGTCTTCCAGATTCCAAAAGTCTCCCTCCTTTGAGCCCCTCATGCTTCAACTCAATTCAGTTTTGAAGATTTCATAGTTCTCTGCCCAATTTTGGGGAATACACTTAGATTTTTCCCAAAGTCTAAAGGAATGTGAAGACAGAAATGGAAGGAAACATCTTCTTGAGTCTAATTTCATCTACATTTAAATGCTTCACAGACTCTAGCTTCCAGATTTCAATTCATATCAGATTTGTGCTCCAGGTTCAGATCTTTTCTGATTGTATCTGAACACACCCAGTCCATTCTGTATGTCAACAATCTCCAACTCATCTTACCCACAACAGGAAGAAGTATGTAAAGAGGGGAAATTCTGAACTAACTTTAAAAAAAAGTTTTAATTGAGATGAGAATTATTCAAGAGTTTGTTTTGTGGTTCATTGATCACCACTGTGGGTCTTGGAACCCAGTCTTTCCTTTTTGGCTTTGGAATCATGCTTAAGACAGACATGGTTGCCCTGGCAACTTTGGTTTTGATTTCCAGATTGGCTTCTTGCCATCCATGGTTTTCTTTCCATCTTTATCTACTCCCTTTTTTCCTCTCTGTGGCTTTACTACCTGTCATGCCAGACACCTAGAGGCTATTGCTCTTGTTGGCAATCAATCCACTGGGTAAAAATTTCAATTCTTTATCAGAACTTAGCTGTTTTTCCTTCCCTTCATTTAGAAATCATGTGTCTTCAATTAGCATATTTATTACTATAATTAATGTTCCTTTCTGTCTTCATCTCTCTGAGTCCTGATCATGCCCTGCCTCCCTCTCTTTGGCACTTTCCAAGCCAAAGGTGTCTTAATGCTTCCAGTCATATTCATAACTTCTCATCTTACCTCTGATTTACAAAGAAATCTGGTTTTGTCAGGCATATTCCTACTTGCTGAAATACCAAAGAAGAAAGAAATGACGACAGCAGAATGTATATCAAAAGAATGATCTGACCTGAATGCCAGCAGACTTTTTACAAATTTTTTCGCCTTATGGTATACAGAGGCAGATAACAGAGCATCATTTTTCTCTTTCCTTTTTTTTCCCCTTAAATAAGTATTTGATTAAGTTGGATGTGGATCCACAATGTTTCACACTTTACCTTTGTACTATTGATTTGAAAATTCTTTTTAAAACTAGTTTTGCCAATTAAGAAAACAACTAAACTGAGCAAAGAATTTTGGCTCTCCCACAGAGAGCCAAAGCATATATAAGCTTATAAATAAGTATTTCTTTATATATGTTTAACATATTTATACATGTATAACCTATATTAGATTGTTTTCTGTCAGGGGAAAGATGGAGGGAAGGGAAGAAGGGAGAAAGGGAGGGAAATGTGAAACTATTAAATAAACAAACAAGCAAATAAATAAACAATAAAAAACCTTGTTTATCATGGACTTATTGGGTGTATTGTCAAGCATTCAATAAACACTTACCACATATCTGGGATTAACTGGGAATCCAAAAATAAAAATGAAAGTCCCAGATGGCAGCTAGGTGACATAGGGCCTGGAGCACTGGGCCTGGAGTCAGGAGGACCTGAGTTTAGGTAGAATGAATGACTTGAAATTAATAACATTAATTACTATTTATTTATTTATTTTTAAAATTATTGAGTAAGCATTATCAATTAATATAGCTCCAGTGTCGATGGAGGTGGAGGAATAAATTGGTTTGATTATTTTGGAAGTTTTAAATTATGAAAACAAAATGGTTAAATTTATCATAATTTTTCTGGAATCATATTGCTGCATTGATATAAAGTATAAAAGCCTGTCACAATTGTTTTTTTTTTCCTTCATAATACTCTAGTCTTTGTATAATTTGTTCCTTTGGTTCTCTTCATCAGTTCATGCAAGTCCTCTCAGTCTTCTCTGAATCTTCCTTCCCATTTTGCTATTTCTCATACCACATTACAATTTCACTAAATTCAAATGCCATATATTGTTCGGTTACTTCCCAATTGATGGGCACCACAGTAGTTTCTGGTTATTTGCTATTAAAAAATACTATTCTAAATATTTTTGTACATGTGGGTCCTTTCTGTCTTTTAAAAATCTTTTTGTCTACATGACTAATAGAGGTATCAATGAGTCAAAGAATACAATTTGCATCTATTTTTGAATGTGTTTATTTGAACCTCTTAATGTGTGAATATGTATATGTTTGGATCTTTTCAGTGAATGAACAAAAGATTCACAACTCACATCAGGAAGTAAAGAGTTTTGAGTGTAATTCTGTCATAGGATTGTATAGAAGATGCTAGGATCTTATCCGCCTTCTACCCCCTACCTCAGGAAGAATAGGATCCACTTAGAGTAAATGTATTCTGGATGCTAGAATTGATAGCTGATAGAGACTAGATTCTTTCATCCTTTGCTAGAACTGTCCAATGATTAGTCTGACTTAGATATAATATGATTATGGCATGTGATAGAAATCTAGGAGCATTTTTAGGGTTAGGATCTTTAAGTTGATAATTTTACATGGTATAAGAATGATGTTATAAATATCCAAATGGCTCTGTCAGAAAAAGGATCCCAGCCCCTTGTATACATAGACAATGGAATCATATCTTTTCTGAGGTTAGGTTCAAAAGTCAGAACGTAGGGTACAAATCAGACTAAAAATCTCTCTCTCTCTCTCTCTCTCTCTCTCTCTCTCTCACATACACACACGCAGATACACACCTTAAATTGCTCATGAAGGGCAGCAATCAAGGGAATTTTCTGAGTCTGATCTATAGCTTCTGGACTAGGATTGGTTTTAAGGTCTGAGTTGGTTCCCCGGATTGAGGGAAACAGGGAAAATGTCTAGTCACCAGTTGTGTCTGTCTGACATAGGTCCCCGACTCACTGCTCCAATAATCCTTGTTGCAGTCCTGGTTCAGCCCTAATGTATCGCTGTTCACAAGTAATCTTGGGTAAAGGACTGGGAGAAAATAGGTAAAGGGGTAAAAGGGTAAAGGTTGGAGTGGGGTGGAGGACTTGTCAATGGAAGCTGGTGGGCAGATTTCCCAACTCTGGAGATTATTATTAAATGGTGGACACTATGCAAATGGTTATTCTCTATTTTACCAAGTATCTACAGTTAAATTTACATAAGTTAAATGTGAGTAGGATGTAACTCCATTGTATAAAGCATGGAGGAAGACCTGAATTTAAACCCAACCTCAAACATTTACTGGCTGTATAACCCTGGGACTTCGCCTGTTTGCTTCAGTTTCCTCATCTGTGAAATGGGGATAATAATATCACCTATAAAGATAAAATGACATAATAATTGTAAAGCACTTAGCACATTGTAACCTCTGCCAAATGTGTTTATTGTTGTTATTATGACCATTTACATACATATATTTAAGCTATTAAAGCTTCAAACAGCACTACAACTTTTGGGACAGAAGCTCTTTATATTTATATAAAGAAATATTTATAAAGGAAGTTATAAAAGGATAATTTTTAAAATAGTTTATTTATTTATTTTTCCAACCACATGCAATGTTAGTTTTCAACAACCATTTTTTGTAAGATTTTGAGTTTCACATTTTCCTCCCTTCCTCCCTTCCTTCCTTCCCTCCATCCTTCCCCTGAAAGAAAACAATCTAATATAGGTTATATATGTATAAATATGTTAAATATATATATATATATATATATGAAGGAATACTTATTTATAAGGCTATTATATGAATAGATGTATGTCCACTTATATCTATATCTATCTACATGAGCTATCTAGTATGTATCAAGTTATTTTATGTTTCAATACAATTTAACAAATAATTAATAAGTTCCTACCATGTGTAAGGCCCTGTGGTAGGCACTAGGGATATAACAAAGCAATCTCTAATCTTGAGGAACTTTCATACAAGGGATATAAACATGTGCTCTGATAATTTATTATAAAGTAATTTCAGAAGAGAGAAAACACTAAACACTTAGGAAGGAGGTTCCATACAAGAAAGAAGTTTATTTATGTTTTTGTCTGTTCATTTATTTGTTTTTCCAACTATGTGCAAAGACACTTTTCAACAATAATTTTTGTAAGGTTTTCAATTTTCTCCCTCCCTTCCTTCTTAAAAGTAATCTACTTATATAGGTTATACTTAAGTAACTATGTTAAAAATAATCTTGCTAAATTCTTGCTAAAGATCCACTGTTAAGATCAGGAATTGATGGTGGTGAGGATATTTGTCCTTTATTCTCGAAGAAGACCATGACATAAGGGAGCTGATGTGGTCTCTCTTAGACAAAAGACCCTTAATTGCTGTGAGCTTTCAGTTGATATTGGCAGCTAGGGGGTGCCAATCAACTCTGGTTAATACAATGGAAGGTGGGCTCTATATTAAAATTGGGGTGTTGAAGAAAGTGACTTAGGTCACCCAAATCTTAGTCAGAGAAGCATTAATTTCCATATCACCTGTCATGACAAAAGGGAGAATCAACATATTTCCAGCCCTGTCTGTGCAAACACAAAGAGCAGGAATATACCCATTAGCTCAAACTTATTGTCTGATTAGATCTTGATCTGGATAAATCTTTTGGAGAGATTTCCTACACTGGATGGTTTCTGGATGAGGAAGTAGAGTAGGGGGAAAACCTTGGTCCTAATGCAATTTTAATTATCAAATACTTGTCACACCTCTCTAGATTGCACTCCTGATTCTCCACAGGACTTTGTCTATTGTTCTATGTCTACCTCCTTACCCTACATCATTATCCCTGTACAGCTCACATTGGAAAAACCTTCCAAGCCTTTGATATCTCCTTTTGACTTGGTGGTTCCTCCTAGAACATACATTTTAAGGAAGAGATCCATACCAACTATGTCTTCATTTCTGTGAAGCCACCATCCTGGTTCTATAAATACACAATACTTATATGATTAAGAAGCTCATTATATTATTTAAAGAAATAATTATCTTTATAAAGCTACTATATGAACAGATGCATGTTCATCTATATCTACATATATCTGGATGAGTCTCTGAGCTAGTATGTTTCATTTCCTGACTCTCCACAGGACTTTGTTTTCATGCCCCAAAGCCTGTACTTCCATTTCCTACCCCCCCCAACTTGCTTTTCAGTTCCCTTTTATGTATTGTCTTCAAGGCACCAATTCCCTGATGTCTTGATGATGATGATGATGATGATGTCTGTCCTTCATTTTTGAATTACATAGAAAGGCAATTTTATTCTAGAAGGAATGGGATTCCTAATGGCCTCCGCCATGACCAGACTTGGCCTTTCCAACAGGCAGTGAGGCAAGATTCTGAATTTCAAATCACTGGCTTCATCACAGCATGAATGTTATTAGGAATGTAGACTACAAATCCCCTCCACCTTGGGTATCCATCTGTTCAGCAGAATTCTCCCCTAGGTGATAAGGGAGAGTGCTGCTTAAGTTCTGAAGCTAATAATGGGACTAAAACACTATAATTTGCCTCTATGGATTGCTTACTACTTTTCCTGCTGGCTATGCAGCACTCTGGCTGCATGACAGGTGCCTATTAAGACACCCAAAGCAGAATTTGCTTTGAAATTCTTTGAGAATGAGGTTGGCTATTTGAAAGTAATAAGGGAAGTGGCCAGTGTTTGTTAGGGAAGAGTAAGTGTCCTTTGCTGTTTTAAGCAGGAGACTTAGAGTGTATTTTAAGGAGGTTTTTAGTTTTCTCCCTATAACCACCTGGGAAGCCAGTTTCTTTGACTTCCTACCTATTCTGGAGATTTGGATAAGCAAGAAGGAGCTTCTATTTAGCCCAAGGTTAGTAGTCTCTTTGGTCCTCTAGGTCACCAATGAGTACTAGTGGGCAGTTAAAACACAGAGGGAAGAAGGAAAAAGTGAAAAGGAGACAGAAGACTTTTGTTATTTTCATTATTATCAGAAAAAAGGGGAATAGGTGAAAAGGAAAGGAAGAGAGGAAGCATAGGTGATGAAGAAACAAAAAAGAGGAGGAAAGAGTTAAGAGATTTATATAATGGGGAATGGTAGAACATTGCTAACCAACTGTTCCAGAGGTTAATAATCCTTGATCAAAGGGATTTGGATGCTTTGCCCCAAATTTAGAAAAAAAACACGTCTTTTTTATGCTTCACTCCTCCCTCCCCTCCCCACTTCTTTCATCCTTCTCTCTCTATGTCTCTTCTGCTTTCCTCTCCTCTCCCCAAGTTCCTTTCCCACTTAACCCCACCCTGTAAACTCTAGGACCTTGATCAAATTAGCTTTAACATTGATCCAAGATAGATTGAGTCAGTCTACTTACCTCTAGCTTCATTCTCTATCATGGTAACTTTCTGGACCAAAATTTCCCTTTCTGGGTTCTATCTTTCTTATCTGTGTGTTTCCCCTTTTAAAATGTAAACATCTTGAGGACAGGGACTGCTTTTGCTTTTGTATTCCTATCACTAGATAGATAGATAAATAGATAGCACAGTGCACACCATAAGTGCTTAATACATTTTTAATACATTTGTTCATGAAAGGAGAGCTGATCTTGAAGGCAGAGATCTAGGAATTATCAGAGGAAATTGGGAGTTCCAATTTAGCTATACTTTACCTCCCTACCTTCACCTTGCACCTCACCTGTAAAAGAGGTGCCCTACTTGTTGGGTGGGGGGAGAAGAATAGAAGAATGTAATGTGGACAGGTGACTTTGCCCATGTTAAATAGGGGCTTTTCATGTGAACCAAGTATTTACCAATTTGAAAACAGGAAAAGGAAGTTGTCAAAAGGTAGCTAAATGTCCTTTCCCTAGAAGACTGAGAGGTTTAGGCATGTTTACTTATTTCTGGTTTAGGGATGGTGAGACTTATGAGGCTCAGGGGAGAGATAAGGACATTGGACTTCAAAGCCAACCAGGGTGGAACCTTTCTATTTGTGATGCTTGATCATTTCCTCCTTTTCCACTTGTCATTTCCTTGCCCCTCTGAAATCCAAGGTCCTAACAGCCATCTGAAAGCAAAAGTTCAGAACAATCATGTGAATATATTTCTTGGTGTTTACTCTTCATCTAAGGGCTTCAAAATCCCTTACAAAAACTGGTTTGTGTATCTGAGTGCAGGGTTTCCTGCCTCCTGTAGAAGTTTGAGAGCAGTGAAAGGGAGTTGAAGAATAAGACACAATCCCCAGGTTGTAAATAACAACAGATTTGGAGTCACAACAGAAGTGAATGTGTTTAAGCAAAATAATAAGAAAACTACAGCTCTGGTGGAAAACCATGGAAGTCATCTAATCCAAGAGTTCTTCATCTTTTTTGTGTCATGCTTATCTGAAGAGTGTCTGAATTTTTCCCTATATGGTAGGGGTAACAATAACTCAAATTAAGATTTGAACTCAGGTCCTCCTGACACCAGGGCCAGTACTCTCCCTACTGTGCCACCTAGCTGCCCCTGTCCCATATATTTATACTGGCTATTTAGGATAGTTTTTACCTTTCCTGGACTCCTTCAAGAAAATCCCTTAATTCTACCATTTCAGAAAGTGGAGAACAGCTCCATTTACCATATCTATAAACTTTATGCTTGATATAGATTTCTATCATATCTCCTTTCAACTTTTACCTTTCTTAATGGAAGAGTCCTCTTTTTTTTTTTTTAGGAAAGTCCATCGATCCCTCTGATCATTTTAATCTCCCTAGACTTTTCCAAGGTCCATTATGTGATTCTGTGGTCTGTCTCTAAGCAACTTGGCATAGTGTATACATCATTGGATTAAGTTTTTTTTTTTTTTCAAGGCGAACGGGGTTAAGTGGCTTGCCCAAGACCACACAGCTAGGTAATTATTACGTGTCTGAGACTGGATTTGAACCCAGGTACTCCTGACTCCAGGGCGGTGCTTTATCCACTACACCACCTAGCTGCTCCCTATCATTGGATTCGGTATCAGGAGATTCTGGATTTAAATTCCCTCTTAAAGACTTACTAACTGTGTGACTCTTAGCAAGGCATCTAAACTATGAACTTAACCTATTAAGTAATATCCACCTTCACAGGGCTGTTGTGAGGATATAATTGAATAAAAATATCAGGAAGGATTTTGAAAATCTTAATTTATTATTGTTCAGTCTGACCTCATTTGGAGTTTTCTTGGCAAAGATACCAGAGTGATTTGCCCTTACTATCTTCCTTTTACAGATGAGTTAACTGAGGCAAACAAGGTTAAATGACTTGCCCAGGCTCACATGCCTAGTAAGTATCTGAAGCCAGATTTGAACTCAGGGAGATGAATCTCCTGATTCCAGACCCAGTTGCCTATCTATTGTACTACTTGGTTGCCCCTCAAAGCATTTTATAAAGGCCATCTATTTGATTGGCAGGCAATGATCAGATCTGCAAATAGGCTTCTGGATGAAGACATAATGTGCATTGGTGCAAAGGTTAGGTTATGTTTTTGTCTTTTTTTAAAATACTCAGTCTGGTCCTATCTGGTCCCCTTTTAGATACTTTGTTTCCCAACAACATGTGTGTATATATGTTTAGGGAACTAATGCCCCTTACTCCAAGATTTTTTTTCTGAGTCAAATATCTTATAAATGTAAATCTAATTACCTTTTCCATAAAAAAGTAAAGAACCAGAAAGTAGGAACTAAATCCACATTTTGAGTGTAGTTAATAAGGACTAAATCTGTCAATGCCTATCCTGCTTTATTTATTTCTGATTGGTGGTAGAGTGGAAGGGAGAGGAGTAGCTAGTGCTGATGAAAAAAATTTAAGTCACAAAGGAATTAGGGAAGAGAAGTGAAGTTTCTAGGCTTCCTTTTTCTGAGTTGTATCTATCTAGCAGAGTATTTGATATATAAGCTGTAACTTCATAGGGTTAGATATAGTATAGAGAGTGTATTGATATAGTAGACAGAATGATTTTTAAATAAACATTGCAAAACTTACCTAGTTAAAGAATCTTTTCCTCCAAGGTAGTATTCATGTGAAGCTTAATTAAATGATGTTGCTACTGCTCAGATAATTGAGGAAGGGTCTTCTGTCTGTTTGGCCTTTAAAATAATAATTAGATTATATATGTGCTAACCTTCAGAGTTTGTCCTAATAAGGGACAAATATTTATCTCCAGAGTTTGACCTTAAGAAAGGGTAAAACAGAATTAGGTTAAAACACACACACACACACACACACACACACACACACACACACACATATAGTTATTCCTCTAAGCTAGCTCATTAGGAAAGTGAGCATGGGGGAATCCGACTAGAGAGCCAAAGCCCCAAGGATACAGCTTTGAAAGGTTTTATTTTATTTTGGATGGACTTTTTTAAAAATATAGTCACACTATCAGAAGGAGGGATCTGAAAAAGCTACTTCTGACTTGTCCATCAAAGGAAGGAGTGGCCTTCAACTTGGGAGGGACTGGATATCATACACACCTACTAGCAGTTATTTCCAGGAAGACATGTCAGGAGAGGTGGTTCTTCCTAAACTCAGGAGCTTTGTACCTCATAAGTTATGCTGAGACCTCCACAAATGCAAAATGAATCTTTCCCATTCAGCATGTCAGCACATCCAGTGACCTACAACACAATTTTGAAGGCTGCTCTTTTACAATTGCCTTCAGAGCAATGTTATGAATCACAAAGGAAAAGTAATCAAATTACTTTAGAGGCTCACCTTGTTCTTGAACCCAAACAGTATTACTCAGTATTACTCAGTTGTCCTTTTCACAGGACAACTCCATATGACTATTGGTTGTTTTCCAGATCAAATTAATCTTCAATGAGAAAAAAGGAAATTTAAGAGGATAAGAAGATAATTCTTAAAAAGCATTTTTCAGGGGCGGCTAGGTGGCGCAGTGGATAAAGCACTGGCCCTGGAGTCAGGAGTACCTGGGTTCAAATCCGGTCTCAGACACTTAGTAATTACCTAGCTGTGTGGCCTTGGGCAAGCCACTTAACCCCGTTTGCCTTGTAAAAACCTAAAAAAAAAAAGCAGCATTTTTCAAAATATTGTAAGTCATGGCAGCATTTAGGGCCCCCAAAGGCTCTGTTCCTGACATTTTGGGTTTCAAAATCATGCTTATCCTGTTGTATTTTCCTGGAACTTCCCTCAGCAGTTAGGGCCTCCTCACTTACTGGAATATCCTACCACCCTTGTGGCATATTCACCATGGACTGCCTCCACAAGGCTTGCCCCCTTCCTTCCATTAGTTAGTGACTCTTAAGACTGGAGAAACCCTGTAGCTGACTTTCTGGTTCCAAATCACACCCATGCTATAGGATTATCTTCTTTTTTCTCCTTCCTCTTTCCAGGTCGTCCTTTTGTATATTGTCTTCCCCCATTAAAATGTATTCTCTCTGAGGAGAGGGACTGTCTTTTCACTTGTTTTTATATTCTCAGAGTTTAGCATTGTACCAGGAGTACAATGAGTCTTATAAATGCTTTCTTCTTCTGTCCCTCCCTCCCTCCCTCCCTTCCTTCCTTCCTTCCTTCCTTCCTTCCTTCCTTCCTTCCTTCCTTCCTTCCTTCCTTCCTTCCTTCCTTCCTTCCTTCCTTCCTTCCCTCCTTCCTCTCTCCCTTCCTTTATCACATTGTCCTGCATTCCCAAGCATAAGTCTCCATGTATAAACCTCACCAAGTATAATACATCTGTCTCTAGAAAATGGCAAGTCAACTTTTCCTAATCAGTGAAAATTAAAGACAGGTGGATACTGGCTGATTTCAAACAGAATAGGAGGCTGCCCATTTAGTATGATCTCACTAATATCAGGAAGGTACCACTGTCTCTTCCAATTGCTTACCTTACTTGCTCAAAATTGTTTGAGATTCTTTCAGCTGGAAACAAAGCCTTTCCTTCCATCACTAAAGTGCAAACAACCAAGAGATAAAGAATCCACTGACAGATTCATATTAACATGATAAGACTAAGAACAGAACATTTTAAAAGAAGTGGAGACAAAGGCATTCATGAAACAACAACCAAACAACAATCACTTATAGGCAGCCAAACCAGACTTAGCTGAAGCAACAAGATACCCTAAGGGAGAGATTAAAGGAGTCCCATAGCAGACAAGTCAGACCACTACCACCATCTTAAGTACCAGATTCCCTCAAACCCCAGGGAAAAGGACCCCAGAAACTTAGTTTGAGAGTTTTGATAAAAGTAATACTCCAATGATTAAAAAAGGGTTAAAACATCACTTGTACAAAAATATTTATAGCAGCCCTGTTTGTGGTGGCAAAAAATTGGAAATTAAGTGAATGTCCTTCAATTGGGGAATGGCTTAACAAACTGTGGTATATGTATGTCATGGAACACTATTGTTCTATTAGAAACCAGGAGGGATGGGAATTCAGGGAAGCCTGGGAAGATTTGCATGAACTGATGCTGAATAAGGAGAGCAGAACTAGAAACACTATACATCCTAACAGCAACATGGGGGTGATGATCAACTCTGAAGGTCTTGCTCATCCCTTCAGTGCAACAACCAGGGACAATTTTGAGCTATCTGCAATGGAGAATACCATCTGTATCCAGAGAAAGAATTATGGACCTTAAACAAAGACCAAAGACTATTACTGTCAAATGGGGGGGGGGAAGCATTGTATTATTATGTAATTTTATTATCTCATACTTTATTTTTCTTCCTTAAGGATATGATTTCGCTGTCATCACATTCAACTGAGATCAGTGTATAACATGGAACCAATGTAAATACTAACAGAATGCCTTCTGTGGGGGGGGGGAAGGGAAGCAAGAATGGGGGGAAAATTGTAAAACTCAACATAAATAAAATCTTTCTTTAAAAAAAAAGAAAAAGAAAAAGAAAAAAAGTGATACTCCAGACTTCCATTCCTGCTTCTACCTGGAATTCCAAAGCCATCATCATTTGAAAACAATCACTGTTGACAAGAGGCTCATTTTCCTTGCCACCACCAGTATCAATTGCTGACCAGTTGTTCTAGATTGCAAAGCTCCCAAGAGACCCAAGAGTGGTAGTATCCTCCACTCTCCTGGAGACCATCAGTCAAGGTTTCCAGAAAGGTAATTTAATATGTGAAATGGAGAGAATGAGGATTATTAAATTTATTTTTATTTGCTTTCCAGTTCTTTGCTTTCTGTCCTTCTGCCCTAATTTTGGTGCTGTGTATCTCTTTCCTGACCCCCTCTAATCCTGTACATATATTCTCATTTGACCTGGCTCAGCTCCCAAGGACCTCTGTTTTGACAGCCCCTGATCCCCAGTGGTATCCAGTTCCCTACAAGTTCTAGGAACTTCAACTTTCAATAGATTGATAGGAAAAAAATGACTCCATGGGTTTATTAGCTAGTATGTTCATCAACTGGGGAACATAGTACCTCATCTTTTTAGAAGTAATAATATGCCACTGTTTTACATTCTTTCTTTGGACTAGCAAGATCTATTTTTCCAATTACACATAAGGATGGTTTTAAACATTCATTTTTCTGTAAGATTCTACATTTTTCTATCTCCCTTCCTTCCCTCCCTATGGGAGCAAGTAAGCTAATATAGATTATATAGGTAAAATCATATTTAAAATATTTACATATTAGTCATGTTGTGAAAAAAGAATCAGGACTAAAGGGAAAAAAACATGAGAAATAAAAAAAAGAAATTTAAAAAATTAACATAGCATGCTTTGATCTGCATTCAAACGTCATGGTTTTTTTCTCTGACTGTGGATGACATTGTCCATAACAGTGATCTTTAATCACTGAGAGGAGTTGCATCCATCAGAGTTGATCATATCACAATTTTGCTGTTAATGTATACAATGTTCTCCTGGTTCTGCATCAGTTCATACAAATTTTTACAGACTTTTCTGAAGTCCAGCCACTCTTGATTTCTTACATAAAAACAGTCATGTATCATAATTTGTTTAGCCATTCCTCAATTGATGGGTGTCCCTTCAATTTCCTATTCTTTGTGACTACAAAAAGAGTTGGCACAAATATTTTTGTACCTGTCCCTTTTATTATGTCTTAAAGTTCTAAATTATTCTCCAGAATGATTAGATTAGTTCACAACTCCACCAACAGTACATTAGGTCCAGGTTTTCCCACATCCCCTCCAACATTGATGATTTTTCTTTTTCTTTTTGTCACTTTAGCCAATCTAAAATGTGTGTGGTACCTCAAAGCTGTTTTAATTTGAATTTCTCTAATCAATAATGATTTGAAGCATTCTTTCATTTGACTATAGATAACTTTAATTTCTTCATCCAAAAACTGTCTCTTTATATCTCTTGACCATTTTATCACTATGCTAAATTTTTTACACATATTATCTTATTTAATATTTGAAACAACCTGGGAAGTAGGTGCTAATTATGATCCCCATTTTACAGTTGAGGAAACTGAGACAAACAAGGACAAGTAGTTGTCCTTGTCACATAGCAAGTAGTTGTCCAAAGCTGGGTTTGAACTTATATTTTGACTTGAAACCCAACACTCCATCCATTGTATCACCTAAATGCCTAATTGAGTAATTACTTTGGATCAGTAGAAGATATTTTTGTTGTTGTTGTTGTTTGTTTTTTTGTTTGTTTTTTGGTGATTTGGGGCCCCCTCAAGCCACATTAATAGAAAGCTGCCTACTAATTGGCCCTGAGGAAAACCAACGTCTCTTTAGGTGACACTGATAATTCAATTTCCTTACACATGATCTTTGCCTTTGGACAGAGCAATGAACAATATGTATTGATTTGTGAACTGAATGTATGGGCAGTAGCCACTAATTGTCTTTCATTTGTCTCAGATTTCTTACTTATCCCTAGAACTTTAAAATGCCATAGGTAACTTATACCAGGAAACTTTATTTTAAGGGGCAAAAGAATTAGGGAACAGAAGTATCCATGAAAGGGAGTGAAAAAAGACTCTAGAAGCCGACATTCTTTTCAGGACATTAGCAACTATGCCAATGTCTCAGAAAGAATTAATGAGGTATATTAAAAATGAGCCAGACATAGATAGAAGCCTTTCTGGGGTGTGGACTCAGGCTAATTGAATGATTCTGTAATCAGGTAGCTGTTTCCTTAAAGGAGGCCTGAGTATCAGCTTCAGGGAGAAGCAGTAGCTAATGTAGGACCTTTTAAAAAATTCATTATCTTCTTGGTGGTTAGCTGAGCTCAGCAGGCACTGATGCTGCTACTCCCTGAGATTCCAAGGTCGCCTGGGAATCCGTGTATATTGTTTCCAACCCTCCACACTGAAATTACCCCCCCCCCCCCAGTGGAATCCAGGCTATTGTCCCTAAGGTAGAGGGATTTTCTGAATGAGGCATCTTTTCTGGAGTTGCTTATGTAGCCCCTGAGTGGTGTATGGTATATGAATGCTATGGGATACTGTTATAATGTAAGGGAAGGTTGAGACTTTTAGGGGTTCTTTGATCTTCTTTACAAAACATTTCAATGGGGGTGGCTAGGTGATGCAGTGGATAGAGCACTGGCCCTGAAGTCAGGAATACCTGAGTTCAAATCCAGCCTCAGACACTTAAAAATTAACTCGCTGTGTGGCCTTGGGTGAGCCACTTAACCCCATTGCTTTGCAAAAAAAAAACCCCAAAACATAACCATTTCATATAATTTTGTTTCCTTTGTAATCCTATGTATTTTATTTTATGTCTTTAAAAACATTATTCTGAAAAGAGGTTCATTGGCTTCAGCAAAGTGCTATATAAAATAAAAAAAGGTTAGGAACCCCTAGTTGAGAGGGATGGGTGGAGTAGCCCTTCTATCCTCTAACCCAATAGCTCAAAGTGCTGTATAACATAAAAGGTTAAGAACCCCTCGTTGAGAGGGATGGGTGGAGTAGCCCCTCTATCTTGCACCCCAATAACTTCCTTGCCTAGACATATTAGTATTGTGTTTGCTTGTGGGGGGTAGAGAGAAAAACTGAAAAGGGAACTGACGCACCTCTTGGTAAGCAAATTGAAATTTTTTTGAAGACTGGGCACAGAATCTGAGGAATCCTAACCAGAAATAATAAGCATATGTAAGAGAATTAAAAAGGAAAGGGGAGGCAATCTTATAGCCTAGAGGATTGGTTGTACATTTGAAGAGTCCATGTTGCCTAGTGTAAAAATAGCAGTTATTTCCCATAAATCTGTGGGGTCTTGGTATGGCCCATATGTGTTGAGTGAACCTATTAATTCCATATAAATCAATTCCCTTTCACTTGAGGATTTCAGAGAGTTGCCTCATTGTATTGAAGTAAGTGGAACTAATTTTTCTGAAGGGAAGCAAAGAACTTGTATTTTTCTTTTTTGAAATCACTAAACATGCAAATCAAACTTTAACTCACAGGAATATATCAAGAGAGAATTCATAAAGCAAAAGATGAATTTAACCAAACAACATTCTGATGGGGCTCCATGGGAAAATAATTTTTTCTTTATAATAGGAATCACATGCAAATTCTTTCCTTCTGACATGTGCTTGGGCAAGGAAGAAGCACCTCAGTGCACGAAGGTCTGGCTTTCCTTTGCCTTCAGATCACAAAAACATTTTGTTTTTGGATTAGGGTGGATTTTTTTTTCTCTTCTCTTTTTAAATTTCTAAGTTTTGACTTCAAAGGTTCTTTTGTTGCTGCGCTTGAGTCATTTTTCAGTAGTGTCTAACTCTTCATGACCTCATTTAGGGCTTTCATGACAAAGACATTGGAGTGCTTTGCCAGTTTCTTTTCCAGCTCATTTTACAGATGAGGAAACTCAGACAGGGTTAAGTGACTTACCCAAAGTCATATAATTAGTAAGTATCTGAGGCAAGATTTGAACTCATGAAGATGAGACTACCTGACTGCAGGCCCAGCAGTCTATTCACTGTATCGCCTAGCTGCTCCTTTAAGGGCTCTTGGTACATCTCGAAATTGGATTTATTTTCTGTTCCTTTGGTCATATTGGATCTGGAGAGTTTGTCTCAAAGTGGTCCCAATTTAACATTCCCAATGTGGTCTTTAACCATGATGGATGTCAATTGTCAATAAATAGAGATTAGGCCACAGGTACTGTCTTAAATAAAGTGCAGACAAAACTGATCTTCCTCTTTTTGTCATCTGACCTTTCTTCTCTCTCCATCTAGGTTTCTTATGCCCTTATATATTACCTCATCCTACCCATTTTTATCAGCAATGACTTTTATCAATCAATCTCACCATCATCCTTCCAATAGAAGTCTAAATACATAATAAGTAATTCATATGATATTTTTTAGTTTACAAAATGCATCCTTCTCAAAGCTCTGGAAAGTATATGGTATAAACATTATTATATCCTCAGAGATGTCTGTAATTTCCCCATGAGCACACGGCTAGAAAGGATAGAGCCAGAAATCATAGACTGTGACTCTTAGTCAAGTATTCTTTTCATGACACAACATCAGCTCATGCATTATGCTTGTAGGACAGCATCGCCAAAATCTAAAATGCCAGAATGGCAGATTGTTGATTTGGAAGTGAGGTAGAGATGAGAGAGACAGAGGAGGAATAAAAATGGAAAGGAATAGCTCCTGCTATTTCTGGTGCTAAGGCAATGTGGCTCAGTTAGGACATTTTTAATGGTTTGAATCCTATCTCTGATCTTTAGTATGGCTTTGGACCTTGTGGTGTTAATTTCTGTAGTACCCCCCCTAACAGTTGTTGTGAGATATAAATGAAATAATGCATGTAACATGCTTTATAAATTTAAACTTTAAAAAACTATGTAATTGTTAGTTATTATTTCTAGAGTTGTGGCAACCATCTCTAGAGTTCAGTTGAAAGAATTCTCTCAAAAGAGTTATCCTTTTTTGTGTATCTCTTCTGACCTTCCTTCTATCAAGTGCCATGTGGTATTCCTTTGGGGCCCTGGTCTTAGCTAATCTGATCAATTAATTCATAATAGGTTGTGATAGTGGAATGCATTAGGTCTCTTAAATAATGTATTTGTATTTTTATAGGAATCCTCATTATCAGTCCTAAAGAATAAGTAAAATAGTAGTTCCAGAAACTATGACAAGACCAATGGGGAGATGTTTTAGGTAATGGGGAGATCTTTTAGACCACAGGGTCTTCAATCACATCCAGACTATAATCTATTTCACTTACATGTATAGCCAATATTACTCGACATCTATTAAAATAAAACAGATTATAAGGAGAGGTCCACAAACTGATTATCACGGGTGTAAATAATGTTGGAACAGGAAAAGAATGGGGAGGGAAAAGAGGACACAGTCCTATGTCTTATGGTCCTATGAGCAGGCCAATTTTTTGACCAATAACGACAGGATGGTGGGTTCCCAGAGTTAATCATGTCGATTTTTACCCTTGTCTGCCTATTACCCCATCCATTTTCCTGATCAGTAATTATTGATCTAGGGCTTATGATTCTTGATCAGATCCAAGGTTAGTTAATCAAGCAGCATTTGGTCTACATTTTTCTTGAATGTTTTTGCATTTGAGAAGTCATAGCATAGAAAATGGGGATATTTTGGGATGAGAATACAGATATGGGGGTGGGAGTGGGAAATGACAATACAGTTTCCAGTTCACTTCTTGCTTATCTCTGTCTTTTTAAAATGAGGCTCAAGCTTGAGCTGTTATGCCTCCAGGCAGACACTGGAGAATGTTAAAGGAAAACCTACTTCCTAGAAATAGGTTTCAATATGTGTAGGGGGGTGGGGTGGGGGGGGGAGTTATTGGAAGGGGAACCAGGTGACAGAGAGAGAGAGAGAGAGAGAGAGAGAGAGAGAGAGAGAGAGAGAGAGAGAGAGAGAGAGAGAGGTCTGCTTATATAAATGACAGTGAAGAAAGAACTGAGTCATTTGGTCACATACAATGGATAAACCTTCTATTAGCTGAGAAACTCAGCTAATTTTTTTTTTTGATCTGATCCTTTATGCTTAATGAGATTGTTGTCTTCCTCGGGACCAAAACTTAAACTATTAGTCTTTCTTCTTCTTAACAGAACTGGGTAAGGTATTGGTGACTCTGAATTACAGAATCCTAGATCTGTAACCTCAGAGACAATCAGTTTAACTCTCAAATGTATAGATCAAATAAGATAATAACTATTAAGTGCTTTATAAACCATAAAAAATTATATCAAGGTTAACTATTATTATTATGCATGAGAAAATTTAGGTCCAGGTCACCTGATTTCCAGTACCATGCTTTCCCATTACATAATGTGACCAAAGTAATTTTTCTAAAGCAAATATTCATATATATTATCTCTATGAATATATAGTCTCTTGTTGTCTCCCCTATTAGAACATAAGGTTCTTGAAAGCAGGACTTTGTATTCTCAACATTTAACACATTGATACAAATTAAGTACTTAATATGTGCTTATTAATTCTTTGGGTTTGAGATGAATGATTGTCTCAAGGTCTTTTGCAATCATCAGTGAATTTCTTTTGTCCTTGTCCTCAGATATATAAAAAGCACCAACCTCCAGGTACAATGGTACATCATGATTTACCAATGCAATAACTAGGTAAGGGCAATTGGGGCTTTATACCAGGATGTCATATTAAGAGAACCCCCAAAAGCAGTTGCAATCCAACAGCAATGTAGAAACAGCAAAACTCAGTGACTTCTTCCCTTACATGATCCTCCTCTCCCCTGAATTTGCCTACCCAGCAATGTTATAGAGTCTACCTCTTTGGTAATATCCTAGGTTTTTCAATGTCTCTTTCCTCTGAATTTTCCAGTAGGATCCTAAAGTCTTACCTCCCCCCACCCCGTTGCCCATCCAACAGTATCTAGGGGTCTCTTAAATCTCTCAGAATTTTCTTAGATAGTATCCCAAGTTCTCTCTATCTACCCCCAGCTCACTTGTAATGAGGATCTCATTATACTGACTTGTCATGGTTGCAAAAATATTATTTGTTGCTCTAAAATTCTACAAGTTTGTAATTGACAATATTTTGAATTCCTGAGTTTTGCTTTTTATATAGGTGTCATGTCCTTTTATGCTTTGCTTTAAAAAGAGCTTCTAAGGAAGAGAATGAGTTACGAACAACATGCTTTAGGTTGGTCCCATCCATAAAGCCAAGATAAATACATAAACAGCTAAACAACTAGTGGGTCAGAAATGGTAGAAAATGTGGCAACCAAGGGAATAAATAAGAATAAAGAGAGCACTGAATAATGGCACCAGAATATCATCATGAATGTTTTCCCCTGATTGTTATACATGACTGGGAGTATAAGCTCTGTACCTCCGACTGTGAAGAGAAACATATATGGAGTAATATCAGTATGCAGAAACCATTGGATCCTACAGTAACTAGACAGCCAGATTCTCCTTTGTGGCTAATCCTCCCTGCAGTAGTGGGAATGGAAATTTGAGTCCATATATCTCAACTATTTCTTTTCTTGAACCCTTGGACTTGGGGATGTATTCAGACTGCTTTAGGTTGCCTAGATTTGGGAAGATCTGCACTTGTGCAATCGATACTATAGTATTTTTAAAAAATATATTAACTTTATTCCTTTTTTTCCATTGATCATGAGCAAACAACTACAAACAGTTAATTCATGCTTGTGTGAGCTGATTCAATGATGCCATGCTCATATGATTAGAGTCTATTGAAATACAGGATGGAAGGGAAGAGGGTGGAGTCTCCCAAGCAGGAGTTGAGTCAAGAAACTAATTGTATAAATCAATGCAGATCACAGCCCTAGATTAATGAGTTGAACATGACCATCTAGTAAGGGGCAAAGACAGGGTGTGGAAGGCACTAGCTCTATGAAAACTACAAAGAACTCTTAACTTTGGTGTTCAGTGGATCATATTTACCTGGAGATTTGTCTTGAGATTAGCAGCATTTGAACAGCATCAAACAAATGGTCAGTATTCCCTTAAATAATAACAGAAGCAGCAACAAGAATAGATAGCATTTACATGGATCTTTAAGATTTAAGAATTATACATGTAAACTCATTGGCTCCTGACAATAACCATGTAAATATTGTTATTAACATCATTTTACAGATGAGAAGAGTAAACATTTCAAAACTACTAGAAGACCAAGCTGCCCACTGCATCCAGGACCATGTCCAGTCATCTTGGTCCTTATCTGACCACTGGACCCATATGGCTCCAAAGGAGAAAGTGAGGCTGATGACTTAGCACAGCACCCCCTTATTCAAATCCAATTCACTTACAAGAATGAAGGAAAAACAATAATAGCCTGACTCCAAGTACTAAACTCTATCTACTGAATCACCGGACTGCTTTATTTATTTAAAGCATTAAAGTTTACTACTCACTTAAAACATGTTAAATCAGTGAATTGATGTGGGGGTCTCCTGGTTATATACAGCAACCAGGAGGAAAGATTTATAATGTTGTCCTAACTCTTCTTCACATCCTCTATCTCTCTCTTCTCTCTGTCTCTGACTGTCTCTCTCCTTGTTTCCTTTCCTTAGCTACTGTATTTCATTATGCTTATGTATGAAGTTATTTTTTTTGATAAGCCAAGTCACAGTGGATAGAGTACTGGCCTTTGAGTCAGGAGGATGGGAGTTTGAATCATGCCTCAGACACTTATATCTTGGATCCAGGGTCATCTCTAGTCATCCTGATTCATATCTTTGCTGCTGGACTTGGATGACTCTGGATGAGAACGTGAGGCTAGTGGTTAAGCACAGCATCCCCTCACTCACATCCAATTCATGTGCTTGTCATGGCATTACCTCCTGATGTTGTGGTCTTCAAAAATTAAGGACATATATTATTATTATAAAAATACCCCTTTACGTACATAACTAGACTGTTCACAAAGGGGATTAAACACGTCCGTTGAGCTGTCTCATACCTGTCCATAGGGGTTCCTTTTTTCTCCTTTAGACTGCCTTACATTGTCTGTGGCACCTCCTATACACTCCAAAACAAGAAAAACTAAATACTGGATATGTTGTCTTGGTGTTTGGTCAGATGGGTTTGCCAAATCCACTTGTAAAGAGCAAAATTTCCTGATGGTTTAGGACAAGACACTTGTTAGATCCTATCTTTTCAATGAAAAATGTCACTTCTGGATACAAAGGATATTTTGAAAGGTAGGTCCGAATGAATTGAAAGGGATTTAATAGGAAGCTGGTCTGGATTAAATGACAAAACAAAAAACCCAACCTCTATAAAAAGAACCTAAGCAGATTTTGACAGCACTGCGGGTGAGGCTGACAGAAATTTGCTTCAGGTCCAGTTTTAGTAGAACAAAATATGCCAAATGGTAAGTAACATGTTAGACTTTCCTGGAAAGGAATGAAACCTTAAAGCCCCAACTAATTTTCCTAGACTTTGTCTTGAGTTTAAACAATTTTTCTTGTTTTTTGTTTTGTTTTGTTTTTTAGGTTTTTGCAAGGCAAATGGGGTTAAGCGGCTTGCCCAAGGCCACACAGCTAAGTAATTTTTAAGTGTATGATGTGGAATTTGAACTCAGGTACTCCAGGACCGGTGGTCTATCCACTGCGCCACCTAGCTGCCCCTAAATAATTTTTCAAATAATTATAGACAATTTATTTTTCATACTTTGAAAACTGTATGATCATGTCCTTTGGTTGGTTATTTGATTCCTCATTAAGGAAGATCAAACTGACATCACTATTAGAGATGAGTTACAGTGTGTCCAACTGTGATCAGATTAATGAGCCTGGAATGTTCTACCACAGGGCGGGCACAAATAGTCCATGTGAACACCTGGAGTGGATACTCTAAATTTATGTATCTCATGTTTCCTTTGAATTCTGCCTTCCTCATAGAACACAGTACCCTCTCTGATGAGGGCATGCTGTGCTGGGTGGTCCTGTGCCAGTCCCAGGCTGCACAGTCAATTCCAAAGTTCTTAAGTGAGACCTTCAGGAACTTTTGTGAGTGCTTGTGTGAGTTCTCCATAAAATAGTTTTGGTAGGCATATGCCTGGCATTCGAACAACATGGCCAATCCATCATAGTTGTGTTCTCTGTAGTAATGTTTAAATGCTTGGCAATTTAGCTCAAGAAAGGACCTTGAGGTCTGGTATCTTCTCCTGCCAAATGATCTTCAGAATTTTCCTAGGACAATTTAAATGGAAATGATTCTGTTTTGTGCTAGTAGACCATCCAGGTTTCACAGGCATATAGCAATGAGTTTAGCACAACAGCCCTGTAGACCTTCAGTAGTCAGTCACTTCTCTCCCACATTTCTTTTGGAGCCTCCCAAATACTGAACAAGCTCTGGCAATGGGTGTGTCTCCCTCATTATCAAAGTGTACCTCCCTGGAAAGTACACTACCAAGATAAATGAATAGTAAAATGATATGGGTGACATCTTTTGATTTGTGCATAAATTAGATTTAAGTGAAGCAGAGTTACACAAGGCTGTCAGTCTCACTCTCTCTTCCAGAGTGATCATTGTCCAGTGACAAAATAGAGTCAAGACAGTTGGTGAAGGCTCTAGAGGCAGTGGACTACTCTGGTATCTTTGATGTTTAACCAAGCTATAAGCACTCCACACCACCTGCTTCAGCTACTTTCACAACCTTTGGAATGAATTGTTCTCATCTTCACATTCTTGGGGTAGATACCTCTCCTAGCTCACTGATGGATTTGAGACACCCTCAGTTACCCTCAACCTGGTTTAACCCATCTGCCAAAATGGTTTATCAGGGCATGGCCACTACTGTGACTTTGTACAACACCCCCTCACTCAAATCCAATTCATGTGCTTATCATGGCATCACCTCTCTGATGTCATGGTTTTCTTAGAGAATGAAGAACAAACAATAATATCAGCTTCTTGGAGCCACAGGTGAGAATTAGGTGGCTCAGGTGGACATGAAAGATGGAAAACAACCCTCACACCAGAGGTATTAGTATTCCTTGAACATACCCCTACACCTCTGCTGTCACTTTTGTCATGGCTGCTGCTTCAGCTACTATTGGAAGTGGGAGGTGGGAGAGGAAAAACATCACCTTCCTTTTCTCAGTGTGTCCTTTACTCTTATTTCTCTCAAGACCTTAAAAAACTACCACAGTAGAAAACTCTACCCTCCCATTTTGATCTTGTGTTAATTTCCTGTCTTTCCAAGTTGGGAAGAAATAGAACTCACAGTTTTAGCAATTTGGGCCTCCTTGCATGGCATCCAATCCAGGTCTGGCTAGAAAAACTGTTATATAAGTTTCTTCAGAATATTCCAAAAGCATGGAGGAAGCCACAGTCAGTATTAATTACTGAAAAAAACTTGAGGGGAAAGATAGAAACTACATAACCTTATACACAGTTTTTCATCTTTACATAAGTTTTATGAGAATGATCTAGGAATATATTGAGGGCATCCTTAATAAAAACATGAAAATGGAACAAACAGGCAAGATCTATAGCACTCGTTATGGGCACTTGCCCTGTTAACTTGAGTAGTAATATGGAGGTCTCCTAGAATAGAATGTATCTGCAACTAGAATAAACTATCTTTTAAAACTGACCAGACAAGGACAGTTTCTTCCTTGCTCATTCTTTCCTATTAGGGAAATCATTTATTGATCACCCACAAAGGCAACACCAGAAATGGAAATCAGGGAGTAGGAATAGTGGGGAAGATACCTTCCCCAATCCTGGCTCAGAGAAATAAGCCTGAGGGTGTTTTTGTTTTGTTTTTGTTTGTCCTTCTCAATTTTCGGTATATTAAGATTGAGAGTTTGAGCCATGGTGACCTTGGAACCAGAATTGTAAGCATAGCCTAGGAAAGGAGTAAGGAAACTTGGAAAACTCCAGGGGGCTTGGACTTGAACCCAAAAGGAATTTTGGACTTGGAATTGGAACTGTACATTATCAAAATAAAGCCTGTTGATGATAGGTGCTCATTAAATGTTTATTGACTAAATGGCGTATGTTTCTGAAAAGTATGACATTTACTTAGAGAAGGTCTCCTGGGGCAGCTGGGTGGAGCAATGGATAGAGCACTGACCCAGGAGTCTTAGTTGTGTGATCTCTGGCAAGTCACTTCACCCCTTTGCCTTGCAAAAACAGAGGGAGAGAGAGAGAGAGAGAGAGAGAGAGAGAGAGAGAGAGAGAGAGAGAGAGAGAGTCAGTCTCCTATAATGTCCATTCCCTCCATTCAAATGAAACTCAGTGAGAATCCCATAATTTTGTGCTAATTGCCTTTCAACAGACTTCAATTTTCCCCTATTCTTCTCCCTCCTAAAAGGAGACTTGATTCACTATCCAGCTCCTAACCTACTCTTTTCCATAGCCCTATAGATAGTTCAAAACCAAAACTAATTCCTCTCTATTCAAGGTAGGAATGCCTTTCTGAATCCTCTTGTGAGTCTCCCCTCCCCCACCAGTAACTTCTTTAGAGTTACCTTATCTTCCTTAACTATTAATATGAGCTTTACTTATTGGGTTCTTTTAACTTTTCTAGTTTCTCTAGATGTTCACTCATTGTTCTCCTTTTGGCCTTCAACCAATGGCAGAGATTTTATTTTTTATTTTTTTTAAACAAAAGCCTATTCTTGCTAAGAAGAATGAGATCATAGATCATAGGACTGTGGATTTTAGAGACTTCTGCCTTAGAACCTAATGCTTTCATTTTATGGATGAGGAAACTGGGAGTAGAGAAGTTAAATAATGCAACCAGAGTTGAAAAGGTAAGATGTGTCTGACCCAAGATTTAAGCACAGCTTCTTTGACACCAAATGCAGGTCTCTTATTTCATTATGCTTTTTCTACACTCATTTAATTACTTAATCTCTTCTTTTTAACTGTATTAATTTTCTTGTGCTTTCTTTGGTTTTAAATATTTGCAGTCACATATCTGATTCATATCTCATTTCTTTAAAAAAAACCTCTTTCCTATAGTTTAAAGTCTATTTTAAATGATGATTAGACACAGATTTTCAGGACAGGTTTTTTGGGGGAGCAACTTGATTTTCTTTACTTTGAGGAATTCGTATTACAATCATTCCATTTCTCATTGTTGTATGGATAACTAGGTGATACAATGAATGAGTGCAGGGTCTGGTTTCAGGAAAACTTATTTTCCTGAGTTCAAATTTGACTTTATATTCTTACTAGTTGTGTGACCTAGGGCAAGTCACTAGGTCCTATTTGCCTTAATTTCCTCCTTTGTAAAATGAAATGGAGAAGGAAATGGAAAACCACTCCGTTATCTTTGCCAAGAAACCGCAAGTAAAATTAAGTGAGTTGCCCAAGACCACACAGTTAATCAATGTGTGGAGTAGGATTTGAATTCAGAATTTTCTGAATCCAAGTCCAGGACCCTATCCATTTTTATCAGGGATTGGTAAACTATGACCTGCAGGACAAATACAATAAAACTTTTCCAGGTACAATAAAATTTTATTTAAAAGTATAAAAGCTATTTTAGTTTGTGGTTCATATAAAAACATACAGTGAGTCAGATTTGGCCCTTGGATTAAAATTTGCCAAACCCCTGCTATATACTGTTTTGCTATTGATTTTGTTCTTTTAACTTTTTCTTCCATTTCTGATTTTCTGAGTTCTAATTCTGCCATTCCCAATCATCCTCAAGAAACCCCACTGTTAGGTTCTATAATATGTTCTAAATTATCTACTCTTTTGTTTATCTTTTTAATTTTTGCTCTATGAGCTCTGATTTTAGACTGAATTTCCTCCTTTTCTTTTAATAGTTTAATTTTTTCTTTTATGAATACTCCTTGTTTCCAGACATTATTCCATCTTTCCTCAGGGTCCCATAGGAATTATTGCATTGCTGTCATTTTTCTTGGGGGGGGGGTGCTATCTATCTTTACTGTATATTTACTTACCATTATACTTTCCACTAAGCGATTGTTCATTATTTCTTCTTAACAAGTCTCTCTACAGGTTTATTTGCTTGGAGGATAGATAACACAACTAATATTTCTCTTCTCTCTCTATCTCCCTGTCTTCTGTCCTTTCTCTTTTGTTTCACATAGCTTTGTATCAAATTTCCTTACTGTTTGACCCCTCATTCATCCACTATCACTCATCTTATTTCTGTCTGTATCTAACTGCTTCACTACTATGTTTCTAGAGTAGAGGTAGAATCTATTAGATCCCTGCCATGTGGAAACTCAATGGACTTCTGGTCAGGATGTATGTTTTGGTCAAGTAGGAATAAGTAGGAGCTACTTATTCCCATACATATATTCCAGAAAAGGTAATACAAATGATTACCAGTTTGAATAATGAATGGTTAATATGAAAAGAGAGAAACTATAGTAACTGCCTTCATTTACCTTCAGCTGGCAAAAGGAGATACTTCAAAGCCTGCAGTGATTAAGGTAGGGACCAAATGAGAAAGCTGAGCAAGTCAAGGTCTATGCTCAAAAGTCTCTGACAACCCCAGAATATCTTCAGCCAGGGACCCTCCAAATGGGGAAATGCATGCTCTGACTTGGGAACCAAAAGACTGAAATGGTATAGCAAGGAGGCCCCAGGATAGATAAATACCACAAAGTTTTGGACATGATGTGTAGAACTAGAGTATGTATCTACATTGAGGGCTCAAAGTTTGTAGCAAGCTAATCTGCTACTGATCATCTGAAAGAGATCAGTCCTCTGTCCTTGAAAGATATAAGAAAAGCTTGGTACCTGCCAGCATTTGATGCACAGCAGACACCTTTAGAGAACAGGACCAAAAACAGAACTCCAAAAAGAGACCACCATTTCATCTGAGAATAAAGATTCTGGTCTTCCCAATGTGGAAAGTAAAGATAAAATATGAATAATCAAAAGAAAATATCAATAATTGAGAGATTTTATGGGTTCAAGGACAGCCAGGATAAAAGACTAGAGGAAAAAACTAACTTCACATGGACAGAGTCTCAGATAGAGTTATGACTTGACCACAAGATCTATTAGAATTCCCAGAAGAGAATCAACAATAAAAGGATTATATTATTTAAAATTTTGTTAATTTATTTTTAAAGCATTTATGATCTTTCCTTCCCTCTGAATAATTTTCCTCCTCCACTGAATAATAAAAAGTGAAAAATAAATGGTTTATAACAAATGTGCTTGATCTAACAAAACAGATTCCTATGTTGGTCATGTCCAAAAATATATGTATCATTCCTGTATTTTAAGTCCATCTTTCTGACAGGAGGAAGGTGAAATTTTTCCAGATAAAAGAATACTTTAAGTTAAATGAGAGTTTTAGAAAAAAATAGAAGACTAGATAGCATAATATTTAAGGCATAAAATCTAAATTTTATGAAAATTAGGAGGACTAAATAGAAATCAGTGACTCTATGAGGTCACTAAAATATCTTTGTCAGCCAATAAATATTTATTCATTAACTATTATGCGTTAACAATACAAAGAAAGGCAAAAGACAGTCCCTGTTCTCAAGGAACTCACAGTCTAATGGGGGAAATGACAAGCAAACAAGTATGTGAAAAATTTACAAAGAAGATAAACAGGAAATAAACAATCGAGAGAAGGCACTAGCATTAAAAGGATTTGGAAAAGTTTCTTGTAGAAGTTGAGATTTTAGTTCAATCTACTAAAAAACTGGGGAATTCAGGAGATGGAACTGAAGAGAGAGAGAGAGTATTCCAGAAATGGGGAATAACCTGAGAAAATGTGAAATATCAGAACAAACTAAAAAGACTGAGAAAATAACTTCAACAACATATAGGATTTAAAATATACATAAATGAACTTTTCTGTATATTAAATATTATCAACAAAATCCACCAGGAAGAGAAAGAAACAAAAAATTTCATTAAAAATAAAGAATCTACTTATGAAGACACAAGGATTATAAGCACACAATAGCAAAACTTTTTTAGAAATAATGACAGATCTAAATAATTGGGAAAATATCCATTTTAACAGTTATTCTACACCAAAATGATAAAAAAAGACACTGCGACCTAAAGAAATACATTTATTTAGTGCCATACTTATCAAATGGTTAATTAAGGAACTAGGAAAAAATGATAACAATCCTCCTGGAGGAATAAAAGTTTATGAATCTTAAGGGAAGTATGGAAGAAAAGGTGGGAAGAGAACCTAATAATATCACATCTCAAACTAGAGAACAGTAGTCATCAGAACTATTTGCTACTGTTTAAAAATAAAGAGGTCAAACAATAGAAAGATTAGCTATACAATATGCAAAATCAAGCTCACAGTATAGTGTTCAATAAACTCAAAGATCCCAATTATTAGGGTAAGGACCCATTGTTTTTGAAGGGAAAAAACCTGTCAGGAAAATGGGGAAAATGTCTGGCAGAAATTTAGACCAGGATTCATACTATATGCCAAGATAATCTTCAAATGAATCATAAACACCTCGAGGAATCTTTTTATATCCCCAAGTGCTTGGTATAATGTCTGCATGTAACAGATGCTTAATGATTATTGATTGGTAGATTGATTAATAAATGACATCAATATAGACTGATGTGTCCTAAACAAATTAGAAAGGCAGGGAAGAAACTACTTTTTTGCAGTTTTTGAAAGAGACGGCAAGGACCATAGACGATGAGATAGACAATTTTTATTACATAAAATTGGAAAGGTTTTGTTCAAGCAAAATTGATGCAGCTAAATTTAGAAGAGATACAGATAAATGGGAAATCTTGGTGTTAGTTTTTCTGATAACGGTCTCATAACTAAACTATATAAGGAATTAATTATATAAGCTTAAATACCTACATTTAAGTATACATATATACCTATATAGCCATATGTATACATATGTATGTATATGTATATATATATATAATATTCACACACACACACACACACACACACACACACATACACATACACATACAATTATATACAAGACTAAGGCAGGGCAGTTAGGTGGCGCATTGGATAAAGCACCAGCCCTGGAGTCAGGAGTACCTGGGTTCAAATCTGGTCTCAGACACTTAACAATTACCTAGTTGTGTGACCTTGGGCAAGCCCACTTAACCCCATTGCCTTGCAAAAAAAAGGCAGCTTGGTGACATAATAGAGTACTAGACTTGGAGTCAGGAAGACCTGAGTTCAAATTTGATGCCTGATACTCACTAGTTCTGTAACTCTTGGCAAGTCACCTAACTTCTGTCTCAGTTTTCCCAATTGTAAAATGGAAATAATAACAGAATTTACCTCACAAGATTGTTGAGAGGAAAAAAATATAACATATATAATATTTAAAAAATATAACATACATAATAAGCACTATAAGTGTTTGTTCCCAATTGATATAAGCTAGAGGATATAATGAATCAGTTTCCAAAAGAGGAAATTGAAGCTACCAACAGACATGTGAAAAAATCATTAAAGGTTAAAGAAATGGAAATTAAAATAACTTGAAGGCTTTCTCTAATTCCAATCAAATTGACAAAGAAGACAAAAAAAGGAAAAAATGGCAAATGTTGGACTCTATGGAAAAGTAGACAGATTAATGTCCTAGTAGTGGAATTGTGAATTGGTCTAGCTATTCTGGAAAAAATTTGCAAGCTTGCCTCAATTTTCCTAAATTCTCTCTGTCCTTTGACCCAGAGATACCATTACTAGGCCCATACCCCAAAGAGATCAAGGAAAGAGGAAAAGAATCATATGTATAAAAATATCTAAAGTAGTTCTTTGGGGTGGTAAAAATTGGAAACTAAGGTGATGCCCATTAATTGGGGAATGGCTGAACAAGTTATGGTATATGACTGTAATGTAATATTATTGTGATATAAGAAATGATGAAAGGGTTGGTTTTAGAGAAGCCTAAGAATATTTCTGTGAACTGATGCAAAATGGAGTGAACAGAACCAGGAGAACAATATTTAAGATAACAGCAGTATCGTCAAGATGAATAACTTAGAGACTTGCAAATTTTTATCCAGTAATGTTCAATTACAATTGATATAGGACTATTGTTGAAGTATGGTATCCTTCTCTTGTTAAAGGTTATTGTCCCAAGGTGCAGTTTAAGAAATATATTTTCAAAGGTCAGCTAGGTGGCACAGTTAATAGAGCACTGACCCTGGAGTCAAGAGATCCTGAGTTCAAATTGGACCTCAAAAACTTACTAATTACCTGGCTGTGTGACCTTGGGCACATTGCCTTACAAAAACCTAAAAGAAAGAAATATATTTTCAGATATGGTCATTTGCTGGATTTGTTTTGCTGAACTGTACACATTTGTTACAAGAGTTTTCTATTTTCTATTTTCTTTTTTTCTTTTGGGGGAGGGAAGGTAATAAAATTGTCCAAAAAAAAAAAAGAAGAAAAGAATTATTGGAGAAATTTTTAAATGAACAGAAGGAAATTCAAAAGGAAACACAGATGAGTTGATCAGCTTTTGAAATGACATTCACTTTATTATATACTTTAAAAAAAGTAAAGCTGGATATACTAGAGATTCATGGTTTCATTTTCAACTCCTTAGTAACTGCTTTACCTGGTATATGAAAATGCACATTTTAATTGTTATTAAGTTCAGAATAAAATAAAACTATTAAAAAGGAACTCATTAGGAAAAATAACTGTAGCTGGGTTCATATCCCAACTTGTTCCCTTAGAAAATATATCCCTACCTCAGTCCCCTTTATGATTTTGTATGTCTGAGTCTCTGCTTTCTCCCCACGTACCCACTCTGCATCATAGGACTAAACAAGTTTAATGTTCTCTCTTAATTAAGGGCAAGGTTGAGGGATTAGATTGGGTCAATTATTTTTTTATTCGAGTTTCTAAAATTTTTTTAAGTTTTAAAAAAAAAAATTTTTTGCAAGGCAATGGGGTTAAGTGGGTTACCCAAGGCCACACAACTAGGTAATTATTGAATGTCTGAGGCAGAATTTGAACTTAGGTACTTCTGATGCTAGGGCCAATTCTCTATCCACTGCGCCACCTAGCTTTCCCAGATTTGGTCAGTTTTTAGAGGGGATGATAGAAGCTGTCAACACCACCAAGCTCAAACTACAGCCTAGTCAGGGTCAGTCATATTGGGTAGAGGATGGTAGGGGCATTATTAAAGGGAAATGGTGTTTCATGCACTCCTCTGCTACCATTTCAGAAAGTTTTATATAGGGTATAGTTGCTTATTGTCTTTTCACAATTTAAATTTCTGTATTTGGCATTTCCTGTTTTGAGAGGAGAAAGGAGTTTTGCTGAGAAGCAAACCCTCACTTCATATCTTAATATAAATTCTACTAGTTCCCTTCCAGATGTGTATTTTAGCTTGTTTTTGACTTTTCTCAAATGTATTGCTCAGAATAAATATAGTTAGATATGACCCGCATTGATTACAACAGAACTACTGCCTTCCTTTTGCTGGAAAAATGCCTCTCAGTTTAGACTAGAGTAACAGTCAGCTTAATGATCTATAATATCACAGTTTTGACTCTTCTAGAACCTGCAGAACATGAACATGAACCTCTCCCACTTTCTTTTCACAAAAATTATCTTCTAGGCATAGAGTATTAAATAATGCCCTCAATTCAGTGGAGATATTGAAAAATGCTTGGAACATTGTCCCATGTAGGGAGGGATCCCAGGACATCATCCCCATTAATAAAAATGTGAAAGATTTGGGACATTTGCCTCCATAGTAAAGGCCCTGGGACACTGGGATAGCAGGAATGAGAAAGGTTGCCCAAGCTCACCTAATGGAAATTTTTATATCCTCTGAATTTTGATGCCCTGGGCAAGACCATCTTGCGATTCAACTTCCTTTCTGTTGATAAATTATACACCTTTGGATAGTCCATTTATTCTTTCAGATCAACATGATAATGTGATAACCAGAATTTTTTTTTTTTAGGTTTTTGCAAGGCAAATGGGGTTAAGTGGCTTGCCCAAGGCTACACAGCTAGGTAATTATTTAGTGTCTGAGACGGGATTTGAACCCAGGTACTCCTGACTCCAGGGCTGGTGCTTTATCCACTGTACCACCTAGCTGCCCAGAAATAGCAATTTCTTAAATCATGTCAGTTGACCATGATAATGGTTACAACTTCCAAGAGTGATTCAAGTTACTCAGAAATAATTTAGGATTGGGACTAGTCAATGTCTGCAAAATCTTTTGTGTTGACTGGCAGGAAGGAGCTATACAAAGATAAGTCATTAAAATGACTCTAAAGATTAATGAGCTTAACAGGCCTCCTGAGTAACAGGAGGGAATGTGGTAAGTCCTTCTCTTTCCACAGCAGTTCAGTCTCATTGCTCTTGTCTTTCCTTTGATGGATTGTTTTTTGCCATCTTTTGTTGACTTTGAACATTTAAAGTGACACAGTTTCACTAGTTCAGTAGAGGGACAATGCTATCTTAATGACTTTCAGGATTTGTCTTTTCACCCAACTGAATATTTGAACTTTGGGCTATAGGCATGGTGAAAAATGCTAAGTTCATTTAATGGAGAGTTCCTTAGGACAGTAAAACATCAGGTAAAGTAAATGACCTTTCAAACTTTGAATGTTAAAAGGTCAATGAAGATGACTTCTTTGGGGGATGAAGGTGATCTATCCAATAACATAGGTTATTGCCAGTTGCCAGTGAAATTCAGTTGACTTTACAAATATGGTGCCATTTATGGAGGCAACACACAAAAAAACCTGATAAAAGTCTGTCAATAAACACTTATTGAATGCCAGCCAGGTGTCAAGCACTAGAAAGGCAGAAGACAGTCTCTGTCCTCCAGCTGCTCCCAATCTAATGGGGAGCCAACTTAAAAAAAAAACAAACCTATGTACAAATGAACTATATACAAGATAAAGAAGAAATAATGGACAGAGGGAAGACAGTAGAATTAAGAAGGGTTGGAAAAGGCTTCCTGTAGAAGATGGGATTTTAGTTGAAGGAAGTCAGGGAAGCCAAGAGGGATAGATTAAGAAGAAGAGCATTCTAACACAATAGATAGCCCAGAAATGAAACATCATTTTTGAGAGAAAACAAGGAATACAGTGTCATAGAACAGAAAAATTAGTGTGGGAGGGAGGATATAAGTTTTAAGATAATTGATAAGGTGAGCAGGTTGGGGCTAGATTAGAGAGGGCTCTGAACTCCAAAAAGAATTTTCTTTTTAATTCTGGAGGTGACAAGGAGCCATTAGAGCTTATTAAGTGGGAAGCAAGGGTGGATCAGAGGTGTGTGACTTGTACTTTAAGAAAACCACTTTAGCAGCTAAATGGAATAAGGACTAGAGTGGGAAGACATATAGCAGAGACCAACCAGAAGGCTATTGCATTGGTTGCAACAGAATAAGGACTTTGCTGCACAAGGTAGTGTTATTCTTCCCTTCTTTTCCCCTGAAGGTATTCTGCAAGTTCAATGGCTGTGATGAAGGAATGCAGTTCTTTTATTTTTCCCATCTAGGAATCCAGATCTTAGTTCAAGCATTCACAGGATACATAGGTGTAATAGGTAGAATGCTAGACAGAGTCAGAAGACTGAATTTGAATTCAGACACTGGCTAGCTGTATGGAATTCTGGGAACATCACTTACCAGCATTGTGCCTAAATTTCCTCATTTGTAAAATAAAGTCATTGGACTAGAAAACTTTTAAGGTTTTATTTCCTAGTTTTAACTCTATGATCATGGAGTGGGAGGGTGGAATGTGGAATTTGTAGTTTTTCCTTTTCTTTTTTTCCACCATGATATAGAGGGAGAATATTAAACTAAGAGTCAGAAAGACATGGGCTCACTTCTTCCCTCAGACACTTACTGGTTGTGTGACCCTGCACATGATACCTAATCACTCTGTACCTTAGTTTCCTCTTCTATAAAATGAGAGGAAAGAGAGGCAGTTTCAATGATTTCCAAAGAACCCATTAGTTCTAAATCTATGATCAAATGTAAAGAACACTGAATTGAGAGTATGTGACTTTGGAAAAACTCAACTCTTGGAGTCTCATCTGTAAAATGAAGGGGTATAGGGTTGAACTAGGTGATACCCTAAGAGCCCTTATAGCTTCTGATCTTAAAAGAGGAACCAAGGAATAAGGACATTCCTGAATTTTAGGGAAGATAGATTGTTCCCCCCTCTTACCTCTGAAGGAGTGAAAATGTTCTAACCTGAGGGAGGAGAGAGGGGGGAGAGAGAGAGAGGAGAGAGAGAGAGAGAGAGAGAGAGAGAGAGAGAGAGAGAGAGAGAGAGAGAGAAACAGAGAGAGAGAGAAACAGAGAGAGAGAGAGAGAGAGAGAGAGAGAGAGAGAGAGAAACAGAGAGAGAGACAGAAATAAAGGAGTCACACAGAGAAAGAGAGAGATTGAAAGTCTTGTTCAAGTAAAAGAAAGGATCCTAACTCAGAATCATCAGACCCCAGACTTGCCAACTTTGTGAATCCATGCTGCCTTGGGAAAACTGACTATCATAAATCTCTTTAACCCAGAAATAAAGTGAAGTGGGGTATCATGGTCAGTCTGATTACACATAGGAACTGGGCTACCATTATGCAGCTGGGTACCAAAGAGAATGGGTAATCTAATAATGCCAGCCCTGGCACAAAGGAGACATTAAATCAGGGTTCCTTCTGCTTGTCCCCCGGGGGGGGGGTGTGAAAGATCCCATGGCATTCTTCAAAAAGAACCAGGGATCACCCTGCTGCCCTGGTCACTTCCCCTCAATGGAATAGGTTCAAATGCCCAAAGCTGCAAGAGGGAAATTTTTAAGCATATAATGGCTGCTTTGTCTTTCTACACAGTTATCTTTCTCCTAGCATCTGACTCATGGTTTAGCAAATCGCTCCATATCCCTTGAGTACAAAAGGCAAGTTTTTGAAACCAAAATTTAAACCTCAGTTCTTTTCAATATGAGCCATAGTTTTGGCTTCAGAGAGGTGGTTAAAGGGAGACTATTGTTCTGTTAAAAAAAAAAAAAAAACACCTTGATGGAAACTCCAGGGTATTAGATTGTGATGGATCAAATGATGCTTATTATCTCATCATGTCTAAGAGATCTACTGACACTGAGATCCTGGGAAAGGAAAATAAAAGAAAAGAAGAAAGAAAGAAGAAAAGGATGAAAGGAAAAAGGAGAGAAAAGAGGAAATAAAGGAGGAAGGAAAGGAGGAAAGGAGGAAAAAAGAGAAAGGGAGGGAAAGGAAGGAAAGAAGGAAGAAAAATCACAGTTCTACAGTTGTGGAAATAAACTTGGCAAAGTTAGAATGATTTCTTTTGCAGCAGAGGCTAAATGAAAAATAGAATTGATGTGGGTTTTCAGAGAATTTTGAAAATAGTATGTAGTAAAAATGGTCAAGGAGATTTAGAAATTAAAAGAATTATGTTGAGTGAATTAAAAGCCACAGAATTGGGCTGAGAAGGAGCCTCAGAGGTCATCTTGTCTAATCCTCTCATTTTCTAGATTAGAAAATTAAATCAGAGAGAGGTTAAATGACTTGCCTGAAGTCATATGGATTTACATGAAAGGCAGAATTTGATCCCAAGTCCTCTGGCTTTAGAGTGAAATGCTTTTTTGCCTTATACCACATCGCTGCACAGACTAACCAATAGAAAACAAAACTATATGGAGAAAAATTGAAGGAAGGAATAATAATAATAATAGAAAGTGTCTGTTTCTCTGAGAGTTCTAGTCTTCTTTCTCTCAAAAATGCCTGATTACCTGATTTCTTTGTATGATGCCTTTGGTTTAAACCTACATAATAAGTCTAAAAAGGCCTGAACTGAAGAGAAATGAAGTAGAATAAGGTGGAAGAAGCTAATTTGTTTATATAGTTTAATTGTGTCACCCATCCTAACTATCTCCAGGTTTTCTCTATTTCTGGGCTGGGACTTATCTTATAACCCAACAAAGATCCACTCTTATGGTTAGAATGTTGTCCCCCAGAGGGGCAACCAAAATGCTATCACATTCAACTCTCTCTCATGGTTTTAGGGACAACCCTAGTGGGACAGGAATACTCACCCCTATAACTCCTATACCATCAATGCTTCCTATTTATACAAAAAAATCAGTCATAGTAAAAATCATTGACTCTTAAACATGAAACATTTCCTAAATAAGGCAAAGGCAATAATAATCATAATATTTACTCAACAGAAAACAAAAACAGGAGTAATTATAGCATTCCTTTAATATAAGGCAAAGGAATAATTATAACTAACTCATGGAAGGCAAAAGGTGGGGATAACTAAAATATGTCAATTATAAAACTGAATTACCTCTTCACACTAATGCACACAAATCTGTAGGGGAGAGGGGGCACACATAGAAATCTTGTAGGGAGTTATAAGAGTAGGAATGCTCATATTCCTTGGGTAATTCATGACCCTGGATAAGCTTGATAGCTTTGCTCTCTTTGGATGACTTTTAGATAACACTTTAAATTACTAGTTAGGTAAAATTACTTCCCTACTATCTACTATTTCTGTGTCTTTGTTGGGCAAAACTACTTCTGCGCTGTTCTTGGGCTACTGAATTCATGTTAAGTCATTTTATCATACTGCCACCCTTAAGTAGGATTATGAGTATTACATTCTTTTAGCAAAATATATACAGATAGTTCAAGATAGTTATCTTGCCCCATTCTCCCCCCACCCCCCCAATTCTTCCCCCCACTCCCCCTCTGAAGCTATTTATAGGTCAGTAAGGGGTAATAGCTACTACTGAGATGTTTCTCCTTTAATAGACTGTAGATGGCACTAAAGGGCAGGTAGCTTTTCGGGTAACAGAGGCTTACAGTGTCCAGTCATTTTTCAGAATCTTGTCAAACTTCAGTCAGCTCTTATAGATGACTTACCCTTTCTCCATCCAATCAGCTCTCAACAAAGCAACACCTCTCTTCTAAACAGCACATCTCACAAAACAGCTACAGAACTTCCCTGTAAACCCAGATCTTGGTATTTTCTATTATTTTCTCTTACATAAACAACTCCCATTGCCTGCTGTGTTTTCTGTCCTGACTTCCTGAGCTATAAGTCTTCTTTCCTACTTTTTCTTCTTGTCTTCCTTCCTTGCCTCACCTTCCACCTGCAACTTATAATGCTTCAAATCAGGATTTCTTTGAGTTTAGTGACCTGAGTCTAATTTATAATGTAAAAGAAATAAAAAAAAATTCACTGTCAGGTATGATCCCAGCAGTTCTTTCATAGGTTTTCCCAACATTTAAGGTGGTTTTAAACTTTAAAAGCTTAAAACCCCACTAAGGCTCCTGGTGTATCCTAAAGAATAACCTCTCAACAGTTATTTGCTTTATAGTTTACCAACTCAATACTTCATAACCCTTAAAATGGTCAGATGTAATTGAGTTGACTGGTCATAATGCACTATATCATATTTAACTTAATCCATAATCTGCCTTAAAACAAGACTTCTTGTACATTTACCTGAGAGGTAAGTTCTCTCAGATTGTTAAAACATTCTATGTCTTTTAAGTGTTTTTATCCAGGGGGATGTATTCCTCAATGTTTCATATAAAATCTTTTTTTTCTGCTCTTTTAGCAGAAAGTTCATAAAAAGAGGGCAGTACTTTAAACTAGACACAGATGTGTGTGTGTGTGTGTGTGTGTGTGTGTGTGTGTGTGTGTTATAGGCAAAAAGAAGTCAGGGAACATCATGAAGCTGTCTAATGTAGCAGTTTAACAAGGCTCAATTTACCCTTCCTCTCCCATTTCTACTTCTGATTCTTTGAACTTCTCCACCATTCCCTAGTAGCCTTCTCACTGAGAATGCTCTTTTTATCCATTTGGTGGGTTCTTCCCAAAACCTCCTTTTTGAGGAAGTGTCCAAGTAATCTTCATCTTTCACTCTTTCCCCAATTTTATTCCTTATTCCTTGGACTTTTTCACTTTTCCCCAAAAGGTAGGACATAGACGCAGAATGGAGGTAGAGTGGATAGAATAAGGAAGTACTAAGTAGTAAGGAAGATCTAAATTCACATCCAGCCTCAGATATTCATTAACTATGTGATTCAAATCATTACTTTGTCTGCTTGCTTCAATGTTCTCATCTATAAAATGGGAATGATGATGATGATGCTTATGATATTTGTCCTTCATTCTCAAAGAAGACCATAATATCAGGAAGGTAATTCCATGATAGTAACAATAGTACTCACTTCCTCTGGTTGCTGTAAAGATCAAATGAGGGGTAACTATGTGGTGCAGTGGATAGAGCACTGGCCTTGGAGTCAGGAAGACCTGAGTTCAAAACTGACCTCAGACAATAATTGCCTAGCTGTGTGACCTTGGATAAGTTACTCTCAAGCCCCATTGCCTTAAATAAATTTTTAAAAATTAAATTAAAAAAAGACCAAATGAGTTAATATCTATTAAGTGCTTAGTACAGTGCCTTGCAAATAGTAGGTGCTTCTTCCCTCCCTCCCTCCCTCCCTCCCTTCCTTCCTTCCTTCCTTCCTTCCTTCCTTCCTTCCTTCACTTCCTTCCTTCCTTCCTTCCTTCCTTCCTTCTTTCCTTCCTTCCTTCCTTCTTCCCTTCCTTCACACTTTGGAAGACTTCTTCTGATTTCTTCTGACCCCAGGAGATTCTCCTTCTTATGCAGTCATCTTCTTTAGAAGATTCTTCCTCCCCTCCCATCTCTTCCTCCAATTAGTGAGTTCCTCTGAGAATTCCTACTTTGAGGAAATGCCCAAGCTAGCCATGTTGACCTCCCCCCACCTCCCTTTATCCTCTTTTGATTCACTCTTGACTCCAGACTTCTCACCTAGAGAGACTATCTTCTCCTGCCTACACCCCCCCCCCAATGCTTTTCAGCTTTGTTTTAAGTGTTATCCTCCTCCATTAGAATAGAAGTTTTTTAAGGCTGGAACTATCTTTCTTTTACTTATTTTTATATTCCCAACACAACCTCACCTAGTAAGAACTTAAGAAATGCTTTTTTGACTAGTGGATTTGCCATTTCTCCCTCATTTTCTTTTCTCCTCCCCCCTGGTAATTCTTATTGTGATAATGTAAGAAATGTATTTGGATGTAAATAGGGTTAAAAAGTTGGGGCGTGATGGAGGGGAGGAGAATGAGCAATGTGAGCAGTCTTTATGTAAGATTTTGCCTTACTCTTCCAGATGGGCTCATAGGTAATAGAATTCCCTTGGTAGAGATCACATTTTGAAGAGCCAGGTTTATTTTTTCTTGGCTATATTAAATAGCCTATATATAAATCTATTAAATGATATTTTACTGCAGGGTGCTGTTTCCTTGGATTTGGGATGAGCCCTATGAGGTAAAACCTCATGTTGATTAATATATTAATCACCACAAATTGGTGAGAAGAGAAATCATGGGGAAAGTAAAATCCAGACCAACCCACAGCATCAAGACAACTATTTAAGTAGTTTCCACATTCTCCCTTTTTAACAACTGAAATGGGATTGATTGACTTGCAAATAATAGTGGAAAACATGATAAATTTCACACCAGAAGAACATTAGATTTAAATCCTGACTCTATAAAAAAGTTAATGGCAGTTAACTGGTGCAGTGGATATAATACAGGATCTGTAATCAGGAAGACTCATCTTCCTGGGTTCCAATCTGTCCTCAAACACTTACTAGTTCTGTGATTCTGGAAAAATCACTTAATCCTGTTTGCCTCAGTTTCCTCATCTGTTAAAAAAAAGGAGCTAGAGAAGGAAATGGCAAACTACTCCAGTATCTTTGCCAAGAAAACTCCAAATGAGATTATGAAGAATCTGACATTGCTTGAATAATAACAAAAAAGGTTACTTTAATAACCATGAGCAAATCACTTAATGTTTCTATGTTTCTGTTTCTTTTTTTGAAAATGGATATATTAGAATAGATTATTTTAAGGTACTTTCTGACTCTAAATCTCAGACCCTATCAACCTCTTTTTTTCTTTCCCAAGACTTCTAGAAGCAATGTAAATGAAAAATGACAGGACCAAAGGCTAGGTAGGAGAAGAAAGATCAAGGAATTCAGGTTTAAATTATATCCAAATTAAATGAGAAGTAGATCATAGACAAATAAGAGACTATTGCATAATACCACCAAAAATTCTCATTCACCCTGTTCCCACCTCTATCCCATCCTGCCTCTAATTCATTTAACACAAATTATTATTTGCTTTGAGTATTGGACAAGTGATCCTAGGAACTTTGATTGAGAACTGCAAGGGACCTTAGAGGGCATCCAGTTCATCTCCTTTATCTTTCAAGGTAACCCCTTGCCCAAGTTCACACAGACAATTAAATAGAAGCAGCAAGATTTAATCCCCATCTGATTCCTCAGATACTTTTTTCACAGTAGCACATTCTCTTTTCAAGGTTGGAATACGGTACCCATTGATAGATGATCAAATAATAGAAGAGAGAACAAACCACTCATTTACTTACCTTTTGATTAGTGTAAGGTGACCTGCTAGAGAAGGCGCAAGTCTACATAGGACAGGAAATCTACTTGTTTATGTTTTTTTCCCATTAACATCCTAGGGTTTTTTTTTTTCAGTCTTAGTGTATGGACCTTTAAAGTCAAAGATATAACACTAAACTTTTCTTCCATCTAAGCTTACCAGGATAAAAGTCATTTTAAAGAAAAGAACAGAATGAAAAAGGCACAAAGGAGAATATTATGCACATGTTCTCCCCTTACAGATTCTTCATTTCAAACTAATTTATAACCCAAGACTCTTCCCAGGATCCTGATTCAAAACATGTGTTTTGTTTTGTCATGACCAGAGGTTATGGATTCTAACTAGTATTGTACCATTTATCTTACTCCATAACTAGCCATCTATCTTTTGTCTTGGCAAGACCAAACTTCAACCAGAAAAACCTCTGAGTACACAGAGCCTGAAAAGCAGGGTCCCTTTTCTTTAATGTCCTTATCTTTCAAATGATGGGAATTGGATCAGATGATTTCATTGGGTTTCTTCCAGTTCAGAAATTCTTTAAGTCTAAGTTTCTTCTTCTGCAATTGTGTCATGTTTGTTTTGTGTATTTTAATTTTGTCTCTTCATCTGGGATGTAAACTCCCTAAGGGTAGGGACAAAGGTCTATGCTTTTTTCTTGAATTCTCCACTAACACATAATTGAGGGTCATAGAAAGGACTGAACAAATGCTTGCTAATGGATTGAGTTCCATTCTTATAAATTTCATGAAGACTCTGACTCTGTTCCATTTTCCTTTTCAAAACAACTATCTTTCTGGTTTTATTTATTTAAATATTCTGTATTATAAATATTATGTAACTTCATAGAAATAAAAGAAATCAATGAACACTGAACCCTAAATTACTTATAAGAAAAAAAGTATTCTCCAATTACAGAAACTCAGAATTGGGAGCACTCTCAGAGGTTATCCGGTATATAAACAATACCTGGTCACTTGGCATCCATTCAAAGATCTGAGGGTGGAGGGAAGGGAGAAGAAGCATAGTATCCTAAGTCTGAAACTGTATCAGACCTTAGGGGCCAAACCCAACATCAAGTCCAACCTTTCCATTTCACAAATGAATAGGCCTAGGGAGGTCAAATGATTTATCTGAGATCACAAAATTAATAAGGACTTAAACCTAGGTCATCTATTTTAAAATCCTATGCTTCTTTCAGAGATGTGTTGGAGTTGTTAGCTTTTATCAACTCTGGGGCAGCTAAGTAGTACAGTGGATAAAGTGCTGGACTTTGAGTTAGGATACTTACCAGCTAGGTGGCCCTGGAGAAGTCACTGTTTAACTTAGTTTCCCCATCTATTAAAAAAAAATAAGGTGGAGAAGAAAATGGCCAACTACTGTAGTATCTTTACCAAGAAAACCCCAAATGGAGTCACAAAGAGTTACACATGACTAAAAATCAAAAGAACACCATATCACTCTTTAAGAACTGATTGTTAACTTTTTGAGATGAGCATCTGCAACTTGAAAAACAAAAAAGATTATACACTAGGTTTGATTCGCTGGTTTATTGATGTCTAGTCTTCAGAAAGCTAATGAGGAAAAGGTTGATAATACAGATTAAATTTAAGAGTATGGTATCACTGCATTTACTCTCACTCAGAGAGTTTATTGTTAAACATTTACAAGCATGCCCCTATCTCCTTGAGATGTTCATTACCTTTCAAAGTAACCTATTCTTGTAGGCAACTATCATTTTTAGAAGATTTTTCTTGTATCGTTCATTAAATCACCTCTCTAAAACTTCCAGTCATTGCTCATAGCCAACTTGTAAATAATTTGCCTTCAGTTCCTTTCTGATTTGTATGAGTGGTATGGATATAGATCTAATATGTCTTTATTTTGTTTTGTTTTGTTTGTTTTAGTTTTTGCAAGGCAAATGGGGTTAAGTGGTTTGCCCAAGGCCACACAGCTAGGTAATTATTAAGTGACTGAGACCAGATTTGAACCCAGGTACTCCTGACTCCAGAGCTGGTGCTTTATCCACTACGCCACCTAGCCACCCCTAATATGTCTTTAAAGTCTTAGTGTAGGCTTAAGCTTGAGCTTAAGTATATAGTATATAAAGTATACATATACATATATATATATATATGTAATATATATTATATATAAAGTGTTTTATAAACCTTAAAGTACAATGTAAATCCTAGATATTATTACTAGAGCCACAAGGGAGCGTTGGGGTTTTCTATTCTAAGTACCCTACTTTACAGATGAGAAAGTTAAGGCCTAGAAAAGACCATTGCCCTGCCCAAGGTCACACAAGTAGTACATAGCAGATTGAGGTCTTCTAACTCCAAGGCCTTGTTACCTGCTCAGAGGAGACCCAATCCTTTTCTTGTCCCCAGAATCCCCTGCAGTGGAGAGTTGTCTGGGCTATTTGTAGATATGATCCAATGGAAGGAATCCCTTGTGGGGAGCTCTACAACCTTCACTTGCAGGGCAAACTGTAAGAGATGACTTCATGGAAGAAACATTCAGAGATGCCTTGTGTCGGGACTGAGTTGAAAGAGAATACCTGGAAGGCAGGGGAACAGAAAGGGATGTGTGTATGTATGTGTCTGTGAGTCTGTGTGTATGTGTGAGTGTGTTATATATGTTTATGTGTATGTGTTCATGCCTACCACTATATGGATGCTGATGGGGATGAGAATTTTGGGACTACAACAGATACACTTGCCATGGAAATCCAAAGCTCTGGAAGCAGCTAGGTGGTACAGTGAATAGTGCACAGGCCCTGGAGTCAGGAGGATCTGAGTTCAAATCTGACCAGAGATACTTAATCTTTATTTAGCTGTGTGAACTTGGGCAAGTCACTTAACCCCATTGCCTTGAGAAAAAAATAAAAAGGAAATCCAAGGCTCCTCAGATGGAAGTCCTTCCTCATACTTCTATACCCTGAGCATGATTTCAAGAACTCTGTCTCTCCACATTTTATCTCTAGAACTAGTCACTAATATACAAATCCCCATTCTCTTTTCTTGTATTATTTTTAACTCTTTTATTCAGGTTATAGTTTGTTTAGCATAGATTTGTTTGTATCTTCCTTGATTAGATTGTTAAGATTCTTGTGGATAAGAATTGTCTTTTGCCTCTTGTCTCCCTAGAGTTTAGTACAGAGTAGGTGTATAAGCATTAATAAATGCTTGTTATATCAAACTAAATTATTTCCCTTAATATCTGTTCCTCATTTTGTGATAAACATAGACAAAAAAACCAGAACTGATGACCAAAAACTAACAAATGTGCCAAAATTTTTTTCTTTATAGTCAAAGAAACTTGGAGACCATTAGTGCAGATGATAGGTGGAACAGGAATTCAAACAAGGGTGTGATGGTTCATGTTTAACAATGGCATCTCTGAGAGGAAAAATGACACATTTTAAAGACTAATATGCATTAATTAGCATTTTTCCATCACTTTCTTAAGTCTAGAAATTGACAAAACAATAAATCAAGTACAGATTTATAGTATTTCTGAATTGTAAATATTCATACTGAAATTTTAACCATCAGCTCTTGGAGGGTCCAGTACATCCTTGAGATCAGATCAAGAGCATGAATTGAGGATTGGGATAGAAAGAAAAGGCATCATGGAGGAGCTGACCTGGGGCCTGAAGAGTATGTAGAGTTTAAATAAATAGAGATGAATGAGAAAGATATTTCAGGTAGAAAGAATATTATGAGCAAAGAAAAAAGCAGTAGGATTATACTGACATATTTTGAAGATGCTGAGGTTTTAGTGTAAGGCTTATGACAGAGGTGAATTGGGGGAAATAGAATAGACTAAAGGACCTTGAAATCAAAATTAAAAAATTTGGATTTCATTCTACAGGAATTGGGGAGTCACTGAATGTTTTAGGGGAATAAAAGTGAGTAAAGGAGGAAGTGAAGAATGTACAAAATGATATTTTAGGAAGATTACTCTCCTAAAGAGCAATGTGGCTGCCAGAAATTGCCAACCATGATAACTGGAGCATGAAAAGAGGGGGAAAAGACATCATCCCAGAAGATTAAAGAGAACTGCCATGGAAGATTTATAAGAAGATATGGACAAGAGTCACACTGGCTGAGAAACACAGGGTTTGACAAGTAGAAAGTTCTAAATAAATGCTTCTTGCTTGGATGGGACATGAAGTCAAGGGAGAATTGTGATTGGATTATCATCCATGGAAGGTTGGAAGTCTGTTGGTTGCTGCAGGTACCATGGAGTAGAGAAGGAAGAAACTGAAGATGAGATGAATATTTTAAAACTCAAGCTTTCGGGTTAGAGTGAGCAAGTGAGAGAAACCAGGGAAAGAGGTCAAATCCCTTGAGCATCTCACTTCCCTCTAAATCCCCCACCCTCTGGAGCCTTGGTGTTTTCAAGAGGATCTTCTGTCTCAGAGATAGCTAGGAAAAAAAAGAATCCAGCTGATGTCAAAAATCACGTCTTACAAAACTGCATTTTGATGAGTCAGGGGTAAATCCATCCCAAACATAAGGATTAAATTTCCTCTCAGATACACAGGGGGTATAACGGAAAGGGGGTGGGAGGGAAGGGAGAGAAATAACCAGCTGAGGCAGTCTGAGTTTTGTCAAAAAAGCAGTATTTGAAACCCAGTGACAGATGCTTTGTGAATCTTAAATCTTCCTAGTGTCACCCATTTTCTAGATAGCAGAAACATTCCCAAGCACAGCTGTGTGCTTGTCCTTGGGAAGAGAACTATAGAATGGAACTGAATGGAAGAACTCCTTTTAGACTGTCATTTGAGTTGGAAGGGACCACAAAGGTCATTGAGTATAATTCCTGCCCTAACCATAACCCCCTGCCCAGCATCTCCTGTGTGAATACCCTCTATCATAACGCAACAAATGGCTATGCAACTTCCTGAATACCTCTAAGCCTGGGGAACGTTGGGCTTAGCTTCAAAGGAGAATGGGGAGAAGCACCCCACTCTTAATATGCCGTGCTGTGTGCAGGAGTCTGTGTTGTTAGCTCTTTGGCTCCTGCTATCTTTTCCTGTGGTCTGGCAGCTCACAAGGCCGGTTCTGTAGACTCCCGGTCTTATCCCTCCCCAAGGCTCAACTTTACTTGATCAGCATCTTCTCAGCTGGAGGCTACACCCAGATCAAAACTCAGGATTTGTGCAATGAACCATTTATTGCTCCCTAGAGTGGAAGCTTGCAAGATTCCAGAAGTTCAACTAAGGGCTATGCTCAGGCCAGACTCTCCACTCTCATGGACACTTAAGAACCTCAGAACTGGAAGGGCTATAATGGAAAAAGGACCCTAACTATACCTCTAAGACATAAAGCCCCTAAGTTGGGGGAAATCTACCATCCCACTAAGAAGGTCATTCCAGTATTAGCTTTAAATGTTAGGAATTTTTCCTTACAGATTTACTTTTCTGAGACAAGGCCAAGTATCAAGTGATAAATGAATCACTTTCAAATCAAGCTGTCTAATGAAGCAGTCACTAGTCTTGGGGATGCAGAAGAGATATCATAGATGTAGAGCTAGAAGGATCTCTAGTCCTATCCACTTAATTTAAGTACAGGGTTGTTGTAGTTGTTCATCCTTCATTTTAGAAAAGGATCAATGACATCATGAGTAATAGTTGGACTTGTGTGGGAATAGGTTTAAATGAGGCAGAGTTGCACAAAATCATCTACCTCACTTTCTCCCTGAGTCATCAAAGTCCAGTAGCAAGATAAAAGTCAAGACAATGGCAATGGCCAGGGATGCATGGATAACTTTGGCATCTTTGATGTCTGACCAAGCTCTAAATGCTCCACAGTGCCCATTTTAGCCACCTTCATGGTCAATGGAACACCTTGTTCTTATCTGCCTATTCCACTAGAGGGAGTCTTCAAATGTTTGGGGTAGACATTCATATAACTCATTGATGGATTTAAGGACTGTCGGTTACACTCAACCTAGCTTAACCCTTCTGCCAAGATGGTTTTACTGGCATGTGACCACTGTGTATGCCACAACTTCTTGGAATCATAGGTTCAGAGGACAAGGGAATTAATTTACCTTTACAAGGTAATGCTGATAATTATTAGAGGCAAAATTTGAACCCTGGTCTTCTCAACCCAAAGATAGTAAATATTCTTTCTGTTATATTATAATGCCCTAATCTCTAACACATATTCCATATCTACCATTTGTATGACTGCTCAATCTCTCCATTTTCCAGGGTGGTTTTTTTTCAGTTTTCCCATCAATAAAGTAAGTATTGCTTCTTCTCTTTCTTTTGTTAACCTTCTAGTATATGACTTCTGACATCTTTATTCAGTTGAAACTTCTCACTTCAAAATTATCATTGACTTCTCAATTTCCAAATTCCAAATTGACTCTTTCTCAACTCTCATCCTTCTTTACCTCTTTATGATATTTGACAGTTTTTGAACACATCTTCTCTCAGATATTCTTCTTTCCTTTCTATTTTTTTAAAGTGATGTTCTTTCTCTCTCTATGTATCTGATCACTTCTTCGTTTCCTTTGATAATTCATTATGTACTTCATGCCAGTAAATCCTAAGTGGACTCTTCTCTTTAAACACTCTCTCATTTTTTAACCTTTTTAGCTCCCATAAGTTCAGTTGTCATTCTATGTAAAGGACTCACCAAACTAAATATACAGCCCTAGTTATTCTCCTGAACTTCAGGCCCCTATCAGAAATGGCCAATTAGACAGATTTCTCAGAGGCATCTCAAACTCAACAGGCTCAAAATAGAACTTATCTTTTCCCAAAAATCTACCTTTTCCCCAAATTTCACTGTTACCATTGAGGGTACCACTATCCTTATAATCATTAAGGTTTAAAAAACTTAATGTCATCTTCAACTTTTCACTCTCGTTCACCCCAAATATCTGATAAGTTGTCAAATTTTGCTCTCCACAGTATTTTTCAGATATGTCTCCTTCTGCCATTCCCAGTTACCACCTTAATTTAAACCCTCATCTCTTGTCTGGATTATTATATTAGGATAACTCTTCTAACTGATCTCCCTGCCTCGGCTATATCTCTGCTCCAATATATTCTCCACATAATGTTTTCCTGAAGTTTAGGAATAACCATGCCACATCCACTCTCAATAAACTGCAGTGGCATCTAGGATCAAACATAAATTCTTCTCATTGACATTCAAAACTCAATTCAATCTGTCTTCTTTTCCTGTATCTCCATTCTACTTAACCATCACTCATCTCCACAATTTCCCCAGTATCCACATTGGCCTCCTTACTATTTTTCCTACACAATATTCCACTCCATTTCAGTTTGGAGGACACATGCCAACTAACTTCTCCTGTCAATCATCTGCCTCCAGGAATCTTAAGTTTCCTTTAAGGCTTAATTCAAGCATATTCTTCTGTGTGAGTCCTTTCTTGGTGCTCTCCCAATTGCTAGTGCCTTACCCTCCAAGGTTATCTTATGTTTTATTTGAATAAATCTTGTGTATACCTATGTTTATGCATCTGTGTCTCCCTCATTAGAATGTAAACTGTTGGAGAAAAAAGTCTGTTTTATTTTTATATCTCTAGGGTTTGATACAGTTCCTGGAACATAGTAAATAGCTAATACATGCTTGCTGATTGATTTAAATAAGTTACTATCTGACAAATTTGAATTTTTAACGTCTTAGAAGGGATTTAGAAAGATTTCAAAGTATTATGATTATTAAAGCATTCAAAAGGAAATGACTAGGACTCAGATATAACTGTTATAATATTCATTGACAGGGTAAAGATAGTCCAAACAAATGCCAGTGGGCACAGCACCAGGATGGGACTTTTCCTTCTTCAGACCACCCAAAATCATCTGGACATTGGATTTCCAGACAGAACAAATGGTGAAACTGTGCCCCTCTCTTCAGCCTTCTTGTTAGTGTCTTCTTTCCCTTTCTCCTCCTGTCTGGACACTGAATTTCCCCATCCTCACCCTTTTAGGATATAACCCTGTATCCCACCTCATGAACTTTTAGGTTCACTCTTCCTTTCCAATCCAGGCCCTTGTAGGCTCTCCTTGTTCTTAAAGTGGATAGAGTACTTAGATGAACAGTCACTAACTACAATTTTGCTAAGATGGAAAGTCACCAGTTTTTACCATCAACCGTTTTGCTGTGTCCTAAGGTCCTCTGGGCTTTATCATCTTCCCTATCTGAACTCCAAGGCCCTTTCTCATGACCTGTTGATTCATTCTAAGGACCCCTTGCTTTCCACCCTGCAGGCATATCCTTAGGACTTTTCTATTTTCCCTATGGTTGTATGCTCCAATGTATGCTGTCTCCCTCTGTTAGAATGGGAAATCCTTTAAAGCAGGAACCAACTTACTTTTCTACTTGTATACCCGGTGCTTAGCATTGCTTGGCCTTCAGTATACAGTTTTAAAAATGTATTTTATGGGGAGGCTAGGTGGTGCAGTGAATAGAACAAATGGTACTTCTATCACTACAAGAACCAAAGCATCACTACTTCTAATAACAATTGGTGGAAGAAACATTACTCTCATAACTTGGTCGTTTCCCTGTAAGGAAATAAGAAGGCCATCCTTGGGACTTGAGTTAGAAAGTCAGAAGCATTACAAATAAACAAACAGGTGTGGCTAGGTGGCACAGTGGATAGAGCACCTGGAGTTAGGAGTACCTGAGTTCAAATCTGGCCTCAGACACTTAATAATTACCTAGCTGTGTGGCCTTGGGCAACCACTTAACTCTATTTGCCTTGCAAAATCCTAAAAAAAATGTATTTTAGTTCATACATACAAGAGAATCCTTAATTCAATCTCTCTTCTACAATAACTGGCATTTATATGCTAGCTCTGCATATGTCATTTAATCCTCACAACAACCTCATTTCTATCCTCATTTTATAGAGAAGGAAACTGAGGTAATAGATAATAAATGATTTGCCCAGGATCACTCAGCCAAGAATCTAAGGTAAAAAAAAATTGAACTTAGTTCTAACTCTAAGTCTAGCATTGTGAACCATTTAGTTGCCATAGGATGGTTTTCAAATGTTTGAAGATAGCCATGATGTTCCTCCAAGTCTTCTCTCCTTCAGGCTAAACATCACCAATTTCTTCAACCATTCCTACCCATTCATGAATTTGAGTCTTGTACTATCCTTAGCATCTTCCTGAGGCATCCCAGTTTAAAAGACAAATTTTATCTGGAAAAGTTGTATGGAAATAGGATGCTTGTAAATGAAATTAAATTTCAAGTACACTACAGGTACTGGCAATAGGATCTTGGGGTAAAGGGAATTTTTAAAGGTAATAATTATCTCTCTTCCATCCCAGCTTCTACAATGATTGTTTGAGCTTCCTTACCAAAGGTTTAATTTCTCTTGATAAGATTAGCTCTTTGATAAGAGGTAGATTAGCTTGACCCCAAGGATTCCCCTTGAGCCTATAATACCACATTAACAAAAACTATCTGATTAATGCCCAGTTCTCTGGGCTATACTCTTGGATCTTGACCTTTAAAATAAAAATGTCAGGAGACTGAAGATGAAGAGCTGGAGATAAAGATATTTAGAAAGGAGAGGAGCTACAGTTTCCCAGGGGTAATTCAGGCTTTCATTCATTTCTGACTGTTTGTGACCCCATTTGGGATTTTCTTGGCAAAGATACTGGAGTATCTTTCCATTTCCTTCTCCAGCTAATTTTTACAGTTGAGGAAACTGAGGCAAACAAGGTTAAATCACTTGCTCAGGTCACACAGCTAATTAGTATCTGAGTCCAGGTTTGAACTCAGGAAAATGAGTCTTCTTGATTTTAGGCCCCCAAACTCTATCTTCTGAGCCACCATAAATCTAGAAGACTGTATATAGGTTGCTGAGAAATGATGACATCAAAAAGAAAAGGAGAGTTTTTCTGTTTTGGGACTAGAGTATGAATCCTTTGCATTTTAATTTTTTGATCAAATTAAATATAACTGTCCCATATTTGATATTTTGCCAGTAGAGTGATTAAAAATCTGCATAATGATTCAAATACTGATATTTCTAGGAGAATCCTGAGTAGAGGCATTAGTGAGATAAATTAGTGAAAGATAATTAATGAGCAATTGCCAAGACTGCACTTTTGGTTCTGGGCCTTGTGTTCCAAGAATAATGATTTTTCTTGGGATGAAGCACATCACTAATTTTCTCTATTATGTATATCACAGACATATTTATGTGCCTAAATTTATATAGAGGTACATATCACATTGGGACTCACACCCTGATATGTAGCCACATACATACACTTATATTCTTAGATGAACAAAGCTCTACATACAAATATGTATTTGATCCAGGTAATCTCTACTGTAGCTAAAGTTTTATATAATTATATAAAGGGAAGATCAGAGGAGTATAAAAACCACAGAAATGTGAAAAAGTGGGGTTACCCTGCAACATATGAAGAAAATGATGAAGTAGCTTAAGTCTCTTGGGTTGCATGCTGAAGCAGACAGCTTGAAGGAAGAATGGCAGAATCAGAAGATGGCAAAGGAGGGACCAGAGGATAGAGTTATGAGTAACAGAGAATTCAGTGCATGAGGGAAGGCTTTGGAATTGGATGGGATGGCAACAGATGTCTCTGAAATTCAGGTCTTACAATGGACTAAGAAGATATTTTTATTTTCATGCTTATGCATATAGGTTCTTGTTGTTAAGTCATAGCAGGCATGTCTCATTCTTATGTCCCCCATTTGGGTTTTCTTGGCAAAGATACTGGACTGATTTGCCATTTCCTTCTCCAGTTCATTTTACAAATGAGGAAACTGAAGGAAAATGGGTGAAGTGACTTGCCTAGAGTCATACAGGCAGTTAGTATCTGAGGCCGGATTTGAACTCTGGAAGATATGTCTTCTTGATTCTAGACCTGCACCCTATCCACTGTGCCACCCAGCTGCCCTTACATATACTTAGTAAATTTATTTAGCTCCCTGTGGTGACAAAATTGAATATCAATAAATATTTATTAAATGCCTACTGTTATGTGAGTCACTGTGCTAGATGCAAGTATGAAAAAAAAGACAGTCTCTGCCCTTGAGGATATTTCAATCTAACATGAAAACAAAAAGCTGGAAAAAGAGAGGGGAAGGAAAAATAGAGAAAAATGCTCAATGCGGAGTATTCCAAGGTGAAGTCCAAGAAGTTCAAAATCATTTGCAGCCAGAGAAATCTAAGACAACTATAATGAGTATATCCAGGTGGTAAAAAAGAGACATTGAGGAGATCTTGAAGATCCTCTTGAAACTCTGGGGTAACTTTAGATCATAGCCATTTAGGATTACAGAGCTAGTTTGGCCAAATGGAAGAGCCTTGACCTGGGGGTCAGGAGATGCCCCAGCTAACTGTATTCTTCCCTTCTGGGTCCCCATACCCCATCTGCTTTAGTTCAACTGTCCCCACCCTATCAGAACATTAAGTGGATATCGATCCCCTTCTGGAAAGCATTTACTGAAGCATGACAGGTTTGTTTTCCCCCTGAAAGAAAATTTTGTTTTCTCAATAAGATATTGCTAAGAAAATAAGGGGGGAAAATAGCTTTTTAAGACTACCAAAAATGGAAATAAATGAGTTTCCTGGGTTGAGATTCATAATCCTAACATCTAATCTAAGTCAAACATGACTGGTTGACAGAGAATAGAAAGCCTCCAGCCCTAGCTAGTCTTTCTCATCTGACCTTGTCTGCAGCAGATGCTAAACAAAGATCTGCCTAGCCAGAGGTAGATTTGGATTGGCACTGCTGCCAGGTCTCTTGGGATCTCCAGTCTCTGCTAGAGGATGATCTTAATTCTATTTGTGGACACCTCAGCTCATCCAATCCAGCCCTAAGTAGCATGATTCTAGACAGTCTCTTAGCTTCCTAGGATTCCATTCTGGTCCCTGATTGAGAAAAAATATTTTCTTATCTAACCTTGAAAGGTCTTTTCTCTGAGACTCAGGTCTTCACACCCTGAACTCACTCATTTCCCCTTCATTTGTCCCTCCTCTACTTCTCTATAGTTATAGGGCCCAGAAAGTTCTATTTTCATCCCTGATCAATTTCTTTCTGTCTTGTTCTGTTTATCTGATGCACAATTACATAATAAAGGCAGGAATTCAGAAAATAGAATTTATTTTGAGCAGAGCCACAATAATTAATTAATAATTAATAATAAATTAATAATAAATAAATAACCACTTACGAAGGTTTGTTCTTTGTTTTCCTCTCCCCTCCACTTTTTCATTTCCACAAGAGACTTGAGGATATTGTGGTCAAGAAAAACTGGAGGGTGTATGATCCTTATAATTGTTGTGGTATTCTTCAGATGATCCTTCTCCTGAAATGAATTTAGGAGACTCAAAATTTACATAAGAAAATTAAACCATTTTCTAAACCTGACAGAAACTTGGGACAAAAGTAAGGACCCTCTTAGCAAAGGAAGTAATGTAAAAATAGATTTAATCTTTGTGTGAAACCACTCTGACTTGGCCCTTATGTTGATGTTGTAGTTCTTCATAATCATTCATACGACTACAAGGCTTTCACATCATTCTATCAGGGAGAGGCTTCTTAATCATTGTTCATGACTATTATTAACCATGACATATTAGTCATTTTCTGTATGAGGAATTAGGACTAAGGGAAAAGAAACATGGAATAGGAAGGAAAAACATAAGAGAAATTTTTAAAAAGTGAACATAGTATTGATTCACATTCTACAGTTTTTTATTTTGTTTTGTTTTTTCCTTCATCTAGACATGGATAACATCTGTCCATTACAGGTTTCCCAGGGTTGTTCTAGCTCTCTGAAATTCTAATATGGGTAGACCTAGTTAGGAGACACCTTGAAAAGCTGAAGTATAAATAATGATAGCAAAGAGAAGTTCATCAGCTACACCAAACATCACAAAAACATCAGAGAACCATGCAGCGGAAACCATTTGAAACTAATAGAAAGCAAATCTTTGTAATAACTATTTGCTTAGCAAGTATTAGATGTAACACAAACCCAGTAATGAATATAAAGATCAAGAACAGTACAGTGACATCACCAGAAGGTTCTGGTAGCCCAGCAGCTTAAAAATCATGATTTTGCTTCTCACCTGTATCTTAGAAATACAAATTCTCTATGTGCTTGCTTTTTCATTTGTATTTTCTAAGTGTATCCATTCTTCCCATTTTTGATGTGAGCATATGAGCCAGGTTTTTGATAGCAATGTTCCATTGCTGCTTATTATTATTATGCTAGAACATTAACTGTCATTAAAGTAAAAACATCAGTAGGCTGATGTGCTATGACAGGTTTGATTTTTTCAAGGCCCAATGACAGGCCTTGAACTAGGGACTGAGGCATGGATAGGATTGGGGTTTTGGAGGAGGAAAATAGGAGAACCATATGTAAGTGAGCCATGGCCCCAGAAGCCTACATATAGTCATTCAGGTTCTAACTCTCAGTGAAACTTATCTTCTTACCAATTCTTATAAAACTAGAATTTAGGGCAACTAAATGGTGGACCCAAAGTCAGGAAGACCTGAGTTCAAATCCATCATCAGACACTCATTAGCTGTGTGATTCTGGCCAAGTCATTTATAAGTGTATGGCTCAGATTCCTCATCATTAAAATGAGCTGGAGAAAGAAAAGGCAAACCATTCCAGGATCTTTGCCAAGAAAACCTACAAAAGGGGCCATGAAGATTTGGATATGACTGAAAATGATTGAACAACAGAATCTTAGGCCTGTTCTTTGAATCATCAGTGCCTACTAGAGTACCTTGTGTACTTTGACTTTTTATACATTTGTTTTAGTCGTGTCCAATTCTTGGCAAAGATCCTAGAATGGTTTGCCATTTCTTTCTTCAGCTCATTTAACAATGAGGAAACTGAGGCAAGCAGGTTTAAGTAGTTTCTCCAGAGACACACTGTGTCTAAGGCTTGATTTGAACTCAGGAAGATGAGTCTTTCCAGGCCTGGCCCTCTAACCACTCTACCACCTGGCTCCCCCATGTACTGTGAGAGATACTGACAATACAAAAATAAAAATAAAGTACTTCTTCCCCTAAAAATTCCTCAGTTCTACTGGAGTTTTACCAAAGTTGTATAACTTAAGCATATGGCAAGAACAGTAGATGTCATTTTCACCAAGGGAAGAATCAAGCATTGACTTGATCAACTTCAGGTATCACAGGTCTCTGCTGCATAGTTCTCTGATGTTTTTGTGCTGTTTGGTGTAGCTGATGAACTTCTCTTTGCTGTCATTGCTGGTCAATAGGAGGGTTAAATAAGGCCCTTGGTCAACTTTGGTTTCATGATTAGATGTAATAAGCAACGACATCATCCATCTCCCCACAATATCTCCCTCCATGACATGGGTACTTAAAAGCCCTAAACTATTTCTTTGGTTAAAAAATTAAAGTCTCCTGTTAAAATAACATCAGGTGACACCTTAACTGCTATTACTTTAGCAGAGTTACTCAAGGGCAAGGCTATGAGAAAATCAAGCAAAGGAAAAATGAGTTTTGATTGGGTTGAGTGGAAAAGGAAAAGTCAAGAGAACAGGTTATAGCTTAGTTTCAAGATCCCAGAGCATAAGGGATTTCACAAATAGAATGGTTAGCAATGTATTAGATAGCAAGGGTTCAGAAAAGAGATGGAGGGGCACTGAAGGTGAACAAGATAAACTACCTCATCATTTTGCCCAAGGCAGACTCTTTTTGGCAGACTCAGGGATACATAGTGGTAAAAAAAGAAAGGAGGAGAAGAAAAGAGGTAATTAGGAGACAGAAGAAAGGAGACAAGTTGGACATGGAAGGAGGGGAAAGGAGGCAAGAAAAACAAAAGAGGGGAAAGAAAAACATAAATCATTGAATACCAGAGTCACCAATAGCTGCCATCACTGGAGGCTACTTGACTCCATCCTACAAAGGGATAAGGCATATCTTTTCTTTGGCCCAATGAGAAACCACATCAGAACTTTGGTTAAAAACCACACTGTATTCTTTCTGTGCATGTGGTTAAAATTTACATTCTGGTAAAACTGAATTGGAGTTTATTTAAGGAAAAAGCAGTTTTTCACTCAATCTGGTGAGTTGGAGCTGTTTGTTAAGGAGATTAGCCTTGGATATTTTCAAGACATATTTTTTTAGGTTTTTTCCTTTTTGCAAGGCAAATGGAGTTAAGTGGCTTGCCCAAGGCCACACACAGCTAGGTAATTATTAAGTGTCTGAGACAGGATTTGAACCAGGTACTCCTGACTCCAAGGCTGGTGCTTTATCCACTATGCTACCTAGCCACCCCAAGACATAAATTAAATAGAATTGAGGACAAGTGTGAGATCTCCTCCAACTAGGAAAGAAGGAGGAATCATAAATAGAGAAGTCTTACTAGAAAAGCTAATCATGACATTTCACTAGAGTCAATTAGACGGTAAGCAAGCATCTATTAAGTGCCTGCTATGTGGGGAGAATACAAAGAAATGCAAAAACCAGTTCCTGCTCTCAAGGAGCTCATAGTCTAATGGGGTTGGAGTGAGGAGTGCTTGCCCTGCAAACAACTAGGCCCAAATGAATTATATGCAGAATAAATCAAGGATAAATGCTTTATATTCACTGACTGACCATGGTGCCTCCACAGATCAATGCCATTATGCTGCAAATTAATTCTTCTTTCCTCTCCCTTTTTGACCTATAATTTTTGCTAACTGTGAAGATGTAATTGCTGAGATCAAAGAATGTGGAAATTTTTCCACTAAAAAACTGCCTTCTTTTTTCTCATTGCTAAGTATAGTGGTTTAATAGAATAGGCCCCCTATGAAAGGAATTGAACCAAAGTGAATAACCCTAGAGTGAGGAGACAAGAGGTCTTTGCATTTGACTGTTAACCTAAGACTAGTGTGTTGGAGGTCAGTTGTTTGGTCAGAGGAAAAAAAGCTTTATATTGATTCAATAAAAAAATATTTCTAGGATAGTTAGAAGTTTCTTGTTAGGGAGAATAGCAAAGACTGGAGTAAAGCTGCTTGAAAGGGTTTTCATAGAAAAGCTAGCTAGAGGCTCTGGAATAATTGACAAGCTCCAACTAGGTCCACAACAAGTTTAGGGTGAGTTAGAAAGAAGGATTATGTTAGTCTGGGGAAAACAAGGTCAGACTGAGCAGTGTATGACAATGGAAGGATTAGTGACAAAAGTAACAAATTGAAACTTGAAATTCATTTCTTTAAATCATAGAATCAAATGTGGCTCTTGAAGGTCAAATATGCCAATCTGAACTTGAATCAGAATCCTCAGGAATCACTCCCTTAACTGGTCAATCACACTCACTAACTAAGATGCCTCAGTGACTGATTAACATTAATGTTGGTATTCTAGAGATAGTTCCTACCTACCCTAAGTAAAGTCTTAGAATTTTCCATTGCACCCCTCATTAATAATCAGGAATTGACTCATTATCTTTGAGAAAAAGGATTTGCTAAGAAGGCATAGTAAGAACAATTGGGATATAGGATCCTCCCAAACCCAAGAGAATGGACTCAAACTTCAAAGTACAAAAATTGTGAGGCACATATGGTATAGAGGACAGGGACCACAGGGATATGCCCCTCAACTTCGCGCCTTGGGAATCCTTCTTTCCTTTCATGGAGATCTTTCCAGGTTCACAGAATCCACACCTCTCTTCATGGCATATCACTCTTAGCTGTAGCTTCCTTTGTGGGCCAGCAGTTCGTCTGGGATTTAGGGTCCGCAGTTCTTTGGAGTCCCATGTCATTGTTTCTCAAGAACCATGAGAATTTCTGTTCTCTAGAACTGTCTCCCCCCACAAGACTATGACTTCTTGTCTCTGAGTCTTTAATCCCTTGTACCCAAGATGGTATCCCTCTTTTATACTCTGTGGTTAAAACCATCATGGAACATCATAGATTGAACCAAGAATTCCTGCTCAAGCAGCCATATTGGACTACAACTAAATCAGCGTAATCAAGGCAAAGTAATCCATAAGCTAGATGGACAGTCCTTAATATTCTGCTATACCTTGACATTTTTTTTTCCTGATAGTATGGCATCAACCTATTTCTACTTTCTGACAACAATAAGAATTTTAGAGCAACATTTAGGGGAGCATACAGGGAAATGGACTGTGGCACTCTGATAATATGGTCTTTGTCTCAGAAGGAAAATGGAGGTAGTAATACCTGCCTCCTTCCTTGCTGATGAAGCCTGTCTTAAGGATTTGGGCCCTAGTGATTTAATGGGGTAAGCAAATAGAAAGGATTAGACTTAATTCAGGCAGCACAGGATTGATGAGAAGGGTCTTTTATATGTTAACCCACTCTGAGTAACAGCTTTGCCTGCAACATCTTTGAGTAAGAGGCTGAAAAGGGAGCAGCTATAAAGTGCAATGAGGCTTATAGGAAGGCAATCTGAAATTTTGAGTACTGGGGGGAAAGTACTGATTATTTTAGTGGAATCAAGTGTGTGTGTGTGTGTGTGTGTGTGTGTGTGTGTGTGTGTGTGTGTGTGTGTGTGTGTGTGTGTTGGAGGTGGGAAGGGGGAGATCAGCCGGAGAACAAGACCCACGATAATCAACATTACAGATTGAAATGGAATATGAATTCCCTCCTGGGAAACTTCCTTCTATTTACGAAGAAAGGGGAAAATAAAATGAAGCCTGAGCACTGAGGCTTTACATCAAGAGCAGTGACGCTTTGGGTCCACTGATCACATTTGCATGTTAAACTCCACACATTCTGTTTGCTGCAGTCTCCCCATTCCCGGGGGATGCTCTCAGATGCTACAGTTAGAACTGATTTTCTTCCTTTCCACACCAGATTTTCTTGAAAAAACTGTCTTTTTTTCCTCAGTGCTAAGTGTAGCGCTTTAAGAGAGTAGACCTCCTGTGAAAGGAATTGAACTAAAGTGAACCCTAGAGAGAGGGAGACAAAGGGTCTTTGCATTTGACGGTTAACCTAAGATTGTTGTGTGGGACGTCAGTTGTTTGGTCAGAGGAAAGAAAGCTTTATAATTGATATATTCCCCTTCCTTCTCTTTCTGACCCTTTGTCTTTGATTCTCTCTCTCTCTCTCTCTCTCTCTCTCTCTCTCTCTCTCTCTCTCTCTCTGTCTCTCTGTGTCTCTCTCTCTGTCTCTGTCTGTCTGTCTCTCTGTATTTTCCTCTCCATGTCTCTGTGTTTGTGTCTGTCTCTGTCTGTCTCTGTCTGTCTCTCTGTCTCTGTGTGTGTCTATCTCTCTGTGTGTGTCTTTGTGTGTCTTTCTCTCTGTCTCTGTCTCTATCTCTGTCACTCTCTCTCTTTTTCTCTATCTCCTCCAGCCCCCTTCTCTCTGTCTCACTGCCTCTATCTAGTTGTCATCTCTGTCTTCTTTTCTTTGTCTTTCTGTTTCTGTCTCTCTCTCTCTCTCTCTCTCTCTCTCTCTCTCTCTCTCTGTCTCTGTCTCTCTGTCTCTCTATCTCTCTCTTTTTTCTATCTGTCTGCTTTTCTCTATCTCTTCTCTTTGTCTCACTGTCTGTCTATCTGTCTTCCTCTGTTTCTCTTTCTCCTATCTTTTTATATAAACAAGCCTCTCTGGACTGAATTCTGAGATGGTGATACAGCACTGCTGAATCTAAATTGTGTGTGTGTGTGTGTGTGTGTCTTGGCAGTCTTAACTTTGTTTTTAGTTATCTGACTTGCCAAGAAGATCCTGACTCTCCCTTATGCTTCCCTTTGGTGCTCATTAGCAAGTGTAGCAACCCTGGCCCTATTCTCTTTCTTCCCCCTCAAGGATGGTACAATGGGCTATACCTTCTCTATTCTGTTACAGATTATGTCCTCGGCATAATGGAGTAGTGGACAGGGTACTGGAGTGAGAAAACCTGAATATGAATCTTCACAGGCTTACTGCTGACCTTTAAGTCATTACAGCCTATCTGGGTCCAAGTTTCCTGGTCTGTAAAATGAATGACTTGGGCTAGATGACCTTAAGATGCCTTCCATTTCTAGATTTGAAATCTGTGACCACCTAAGATATCCCCCCAAAACTGCATGTTGTCCCCAGTCTCCCAGGAATACTCCTTTTTAGATTTTCTGTCCCCTCTTAAAATGTTTTTATCCTCTTTTCTTTCACATTAGAACAACCATTTGCTCAGAGGGCTTCTCTTAGTTAGTTGTGGTTTGTCCTTCATTTTCAAAGAAGACCACAACATCAGGGAGGTGATGCCATGACAAGCACATGAATTGGATTTGAGTGAGGAGTTCCATGCTAAGTCACAAGTCTCACTTTTTCTTCCAGAGAAATCTAGGTCCAGTGACCAGATATAGATCAGGACAACTGGAAATGCTCTGGATGTGAGGCAATCGGGGTTAAGGGACTTGTCCAATGTCACTCAGCTGGTGAATATCAAATGGCAGAGGCTGAATTCGACTGTCCTTCTGACTCCAAGGCCAATGTTTTATCTACTGTGCCACCTACCTGCCCTCTCAGTTAGTTATCATGGCAGGAAAGTATGAGAGAAGGATACTCTAGGATTTTAATATGGACAATAGTTTATTATGTTACTTATGAAGTTGATAAAAGAATGCTTAGAAAATTCAGTGGTCTCATCTCAAAGAAATGACCTTTTAATGGTAGAATTTCAGGTATTATGGCAGACAGGTAAAGGAGACAGTTTGGGAAAGAGGGATTCTCCTGGCACTCCTAAGATTATCACGTCTTGGACAGTCTATGGGGTTGTCTCTGCCCATTCTTATGTTCCATACATTCAGTAATAATTATAGCAAGTATTTCTAGGTTTGTAAAGTAGTTTATAAATATTATTGCATTTGATCTTCACAAAACTCCTGAGAGGTAGGTACCATCATCATCATCTCCATTTTACAAATGAAGAAACTGAAGGAGGCAATGATTAAGTGACTTGAACAAGGGAACACAATTAGGAAGTGTCTGAGGTTAGATTTGAACTTGGGTCTTCCTGATCCTGGATCCAAGATTCTATCAACTGCACCATTTGGCTGCCTATCAATCTTAGTAAAGAATTAGAATTCAATGAGTAGATATGTCTAAATTACTTTGCTTTTGAATGTGAGGACCCTGGAAACTATAAAAACTCAAAAAATTCAGCATGTAGACCAGGAAAGGGGATTTTCTGGTTTCTGAATAAATCACTTGCCTAGAGTCACATGCCAGTAATAAGTAACTGCATTGGGACTGAAACCCAGGGATTATGACTTCTCACTCAATATTTTTACCATTTCATACTCCTTCTAAGGTTTACAAGACTGCTTAAACTCTTTCAAGAGAAGTGCTTCTATATTAGAAGTGTTTTATAATACATAAAAATCTCATGGGATTTGGTAGAAAAGAAGTATCAAGGGTGTGCTGATAAATATTTACAACAGGCTTTCTGGGGGGGAAATTTTTTTTGAGGCAATTGTTCAGGGTCACACAGTTAATAAATGTCTGAGACCAGATTTAAACTCAAGTCCACCTTACTCCTCAAGTGGTCCATCCACTTTGCCACCTGGCTACCTCTCAGGACACATTTTTAAATTTAATTTTGGTTATTAACAATTTCATTACTTTCTTAAATCTAAACATTAAAAAAGCAAAACCTAATTTGAAACATTTGCCATTTTCTGAGATATAAATAAATATGCTGAAAAATTTTAATAATCGAATTCTATTTGAACTGGTTCCAACACCCTCTTGGGAAGGGGGAAATTCTCCCTTTCCCCCCCTCACTTTCTACTAGCAGAAGGTGAGTAGGAGGAAGGCAAAGCAAAGCAGGGTGGATTGAAATGGAAATAATTCTTGTTCATCTAATAGCAGCAGCAATAAAACAAAATAATATATCTGAATCTTAAAGATTTGTTTGTGGAAGAGGATGACTTTTGTGATGGAAATTCAGGACATGACCATCTCCAAAAGGAATAATAGAAAGAGCCCAGACTCAGTGATCCATATAGATTATGCAGGAATTGTTAGATGCCATATTTCACTGGAAGATTTAGTACTTTCTGAATACCTAGAAATATATGATCTGATGACTAGAATTCTATATCAGAAGCTAACAAACAAATCCTCATATTACAATTACAGAGCTTAGACTCTCTGGAGAATTTATGCAATAAATGGTTCTGGAATTATATTATCCTCACAGACTGAACAGTAACTCATAATTTCCCAGGTATATTTTTGATCCACAAAAGGAGCAGAGAAAAAGAATAAGCCATTATTAAGGGAGTCCTGAGCCCAAGAGCCAGGCACTGTGTTTAAAGTGCTTTACAAATATTCTTCATATGATTAAAAAAGACAAAGATATTTTAATAGATATCACTATATCATGATCTCTAAACTAAATGAAATAAAAAGCATCTTCCTCCTTTGTCAGGTGGGACTGTATCTCTATCGAAACAATTATAGGTTTTAGACTAGGTTTAGAAAAAAATCCTTGGTCAATTCAGATGTCTTCAAATGGCATTAAATTAATTGGATTACACAGGAAATGTGGTCAGACTAATTGAGGAAACTTGGTTATGCCCTATTGGTGATCTATAAAATAGAAGACCATTAAAGAACCCAGAGATCTGAGTGACTAGAAAAGTGGTAGAGAAGAGAGTCAGAGCTATCTTGGAGAAGCAACTGCTTCAGAGGACAAAAGCCTCAGTCTCAGTTTCCACTCTCTTCACCAGTGGCATGATCTTCAGAGGACCAGAGGACTTAACCATGACCCAGGGACAGCAATGACTGCCAACACTATCTGTATCAGGAGCCTAGGAGAGAATAGGCATGATAAGGAAAGATAGATTCAAGACTCTACAAAGAGCCCAGTAAGAAAAAGCAACATTATAACTAAGTAGAATTTCATGAGTAACCTATGAAGGAAAAGAAAGTATTTCTAATAATCAGGAGTCACATGTACATGTCTGAGTCTATTTTCCCCTAGACTCTGCATATATTTGTAGAAAATTATCATAGACTAATTTTTTCAGGGTAGGAAAAAATTATTTTGTACAAACTATGCCCACCCTGTGAAAACCAATTTCTAAAAGCTAATTCATTCTAATAAAGTTTATTAGTTGTTTTTGAGTTGTTTCAATTGTTACTCAGTTATTGAGTTGTTTCAATTATTTCTGTCTCTCTGTGATCCCATTTGAGGTTTTCTTTGAAACTTTTTAAAATTAAAAAACCCTTTTTTCACATTACTGCAATAGTCATTTTGTAAAAGTAAATATACACACAAACAAAAAGAAATCTCACACACACAAACAAAAAGAAATTTCAAGAAAAATGAAGTGTGGGGCAGTTAGGTGGCATAGTGGATAGAGCACCGGCCCTGGAGTTAGGAGTCCCTGAGTTCAAATTTGACCTCAGACACTTAATAATTACCTAGCTGTGTGGCCTTGGGCAAGCCACTTAACAACCCAATTTGCCTTGTAAAAACATTAAAAAAGAAAAAGAAAAAGAAAGTGAGAGGGGAAAAAAAGGGTGCTTCAGTCTCTATTCAGATACCATCAGTTCTGTCTTTGGGATGGATAGCATTCTTTATTGTAAGTCTATCAGAAAAATTGCTTCAATATTTTTTTCCCATAGCTGCTTGCTAATTATATCTCCCATCCAATTCCTCCCTCCTCCCATTTATTCTATTCTCTCTCTCCTTTCACCCTGTCCATCTTCAAAAGTGTGTTGTATCTGACTACCCTCACCCACAATCTTCCCTCTGTTCTATTCCCTACACCTCCCTCCCCTCCCCCTGTCCCCTTTCTTCCATCCCTTTCCTCTCCTATTTTCTTCTAGGGTAAGATATATTTCGATATCCAATTCAGTGAATATGTTATTTTCTCTCTGAGTCACTTCTGATGAGAGTGAAGTTTCACTCATCCCCTGTCACTCCCCACATCTACTCCAAAAAGATTTTTCTCACCTCTTTTATGTGAAATAACTTAACCCATTCTACCTCTCCTTTCCCTTTATCCCAAAACATCCCTTTCTTGCCCATTAACTCCATCTTTATAATATATTATACCTTCATATTCATTTCCCTCCTGTGACTTGTCTATATAAGCTCCTGCTATCTGCCATTTGGGGTTTTCTTGACAAAGCTACTGGAGTGGTTTGCCATTTCCTTCTCCAGATTATTTTAAAGATGAGGAAACTGAGGCAAACAGGGTTAAGTGACTTGCCCAGTAAGTATCTGAGGCTGGATTTGAACTCAAGTTTTCCTGACCCCAGGCCCAGAACTCTTTATATTGTACCCCCAACTGCCCTAAACATTAGTTGGGGGATTATAAATCATATCACTGAATTCTTGTGAGCAGTATAGCATTAGAATAATATTAGCGAGAAATACTCCAGGGGCAGATAGGTGATGAATAAAGATGTATAAATGTTTTATTCCCTGGTTCCATCCTTCTACTGTTTTTTTTTTTTCATTACTCTCTGTACAACTTTCCCTTCCCTTGACCTTCCTCTTTTTTTGGTAGGGTCCTCCATCTTTTCTTCTCCTCAATCTCTCATTTATGCACTGTGTGTCTACAAAGAGCAGAGGAGGACCCCCCCCCCCATTTGCCTGGTATTATTCTCACTCTCACTCACACTCTCAGAAAAGGAAGAAAGGGGAAGTTATTTTTCCCATAACTATCATGTCCCATAGGGTTGTGGGATCCACACTTCTGAGTTAATTTGGTATTGTTTTTCTTCACTCTCACACCCTGTTCTGATTCAGACTATCTATCTGTTTTTCCCTCAGCCTCCTGAGTCTTCCAAGAAACTGGGTGGAGGGGAATGGGAGGGAATGGGAAAGCAAGCCTGTAAAAAGCAAGCAGTAGAAGCTTTGCACACTGGTTTAGAAGGTGGATGGAGGCAACAGTTCTGGTCTCCCAATTAGGCCAATTTTAGGTGATGGTCACTTCAAGAAGAATTCCTGAAACTCATGGGGCTAAAACAAATTCTGGTGATCCTACAAGAATTGGAGGTTCTGTGATTAGCCAATACCTATCCTTCCTAACCATACCCACATGGTTTTGTTGCTTTTGGCAAAGTCTTTAGGTGAGACAAATCAGATAGCCTAATTTCCTGAAGGAAGTGGGAAGCAAGCCTGTATAAATTAATCTCAGCAATTTAGATTATCTGTTCCTCTTTCCACATACTTCCCCTTAGACCCCTTGCTTTTTTATTTCTCTTTCAAGTTTGCTATTAATAAGCATTTCAATTTAATTTTACAGGTATGAAAATATTGGAGGTAACACTCTGATTTGTCCTTAAATCTGAGGTTGACTTCAGGTCCCTCACACAACTAGAAAAAATTCTGATTCTAGTTAAGAGAACACAAATAATTATAAAATCATGTATATAGTCTTTAAAGAAGCAGCATTATCTAATGGGTAGAGAATTCATCTTTAAGCAGAGACTTGGGTTCATCTTGACCTTAGCAAGTCACTGAACCCTCAGCTCTACTAATACTATGAATGTCAGGAGAACTTTAGGTCTTCATTGGTAGAGGAAGTTTCTTTTGTAGCTATGCCTTATGCCAGTGAAGTAAAAAAACCCCTATATATAGTATGTATATGTATGAGGAAGGAAACTTGCAGACTAGGAAAAGCATTGGACAGGTAGAATAGGGGAAGATGCAAAGAGGATATAGATGTTAATGGAATTACCAAGAACTGAGTTCAAATTTTATCTCAGACATTCAACCTTGGAAAACTTTTTAAACTTCTCTTAACCTCTACAAAATGGGATAAATAATAAAACTTCCCCCACAGTGTTATAGTGAGCATGTTGTTTGTCCCTTTCTTTTTTCCCCAGTTTTTGCAAGACATTGAGGTTTAAATGACTTGCCCAAGGACACAAAGCTGATGGGTATCAAGTATCTGAGGCCTGATTTGAATTAGGTCCTCCAGCCTTCAGGGCTGGTGCTCTAACCTGGCTATTCCCCTTGACCTTTATTGTTGAAGACGACCAATAACATCACAAGGTTGGGGTAAAAATAGCAGATGAAGAGTGGTCTGGACTTGCATGTAAATTGGATTTAAGTGAGGCAGATTTGTACAAAATCATCAGTCTCACTCTCTCTTCCAGAGTCATTGATATCTAGTGGCAAGACAAAAGTCAAAATGATTGGCAGTGACCCTGAATACAGTTTGAATGGTCTTGGTGTCTTCAAGTCTGATCAAACTCTTAGTTTCCCATAGGGCCAAGAGAAGTTTTCACATGCTTGGCATAGACATCCCTCTAATTCACCAAAGGATTTGAGGACTATAGTTGGTTACCCTCAACTTGATTTGACCATCTGCAATGATGGTTTACAAGGATGTGGCTATTGCATGTGCTACAACTTTTCAGAGTCTCAGGTGAGAGTTAAGTGACAGATAGACACTTAAGGTAGATAAATAGTCCTGAAAAATTGTTTGACAAGTCCTCATAGCAAAGTTGCTAATCCTTCCCATACTCCCAAAGAGATAATATATGTAAGGTGCTCTGCAAACCTTAAAGAGCTATGTACTTTTATATAGTTACTACTTTTATTCATTTATGGATAAATAAATAGGTAGTGTTTTAAGGTTTATAAAATACCTTCTTCAAAATAACCTTTTGTGGTAGGAAGTAAAATATGAATCCCATTTTAGAGATGAAGAAATTGAGACTTTATAGTGTAATTTGTATAGTGACAGAGAATGGTTTATAGTAAATATCCCATGTGTTCACATGGACTATTTGTGCCTGACCTGTAGAAGAGCATTCTAAGCTCATATTGGTCTGAACAGCCACATATACTAACTCATCTCTAACAGTGATATTATTTTGATCTCCTTCAATAATGAAGGACAAGAACCAACCAACTGACTGAAAGTAGTCAGAATAAAAAGTGGCAGGATAGTTACAGAACCAGAGCTCAAATTTATTTTTCCTGACTCCAAAGGTCAGTATTCTCTCTGTTATAGCACAACTTCCTCAAATAACTGTCTTTTGTAGTTATAATTAAGAATTTCCCCACTAGCTCAATTTTCCATCAAAAACCAATACTGAATTTAAAGTTAAGAGAAAAAAAGACATTACATACATGTTTCATTTCCCAAAGGTCTAAAGCTTGAATTGAAAAAGCTCCATGATACTTCTTTGGAGGCCTGGACTAATGTCCATTTCTATGTATGGGACATATCTAAGCCAGCAGAAAACTAGCAGAAGCAGGTAGCCCAGAAGGAATAAAAAATTCATGAGGAAATGGTTGTCCTGAGATTTTTTTTTTCCTCCTTGAAACTAGAATAGATAGATCAGGGGATTTTGAAACATAGGTACTTGTGAAAAGGAGGATAAACCATAAAGGGCCCAGAAGATAAGCTATACAGAGACTAGAGAATTCAAAAAAAATCAGAAATCAAATAGTGCTTGGTTTCATTCAAAGTAACACTTATTTTTACTTTGTATGACAAGAAAAAGTACATAGTATATAGTAAATAGTATACTGAACTTGGACATAGGAAGACCTATGTTCAAATCCTACTTCTGAAAATTAATAGAGATGAGACTTAAGTCACTTAATTTCTATGCACTTTAACAAGTCCCTAGGATTTATCTATTAGGTCAAAGATGAATGATCTGTTTTGTTGGAGGGAGTTCCCATACCAGGAGCTTCCTATACTAATCTAATCATAGTTCCTCCTTATATTTGAATACATAGAAGACAAGGGGTGGGGGGGACACACACAATTCTACAGAGAAACAGCATGTCTGTAGATGAATAATTATCTATGGGGTTGATTAACTCGATCGGCTTATAGACAGCTAAACCTTTGACATTTTTGTTTCCCAATGAAGGTTTTATATTAATTAGAAATGAAGTGTTTGACTTGAGCTGTTGTGGGTTGTTAAAACCTTTGTTGTGGGTTGTTAACCTTTGTTAAAAAAAAAAAAAAGAATTTTCATCAAAGGTTGGTCCCTTTTCAGAGAGATCCTAGAGATAGCTTACCCCGGGTCAGAGATCAGCTTTTGGTCTCTAGGGACTACCCCAAACATTGGCATCACCCTCCCTGTCCCTGTGACCAACTACTCACTCTATTCCTAGAAATGGCAGTCTCAGGAGTAGCAGCAGTTATTGCAAAGGTACTGAGACATCAGGGTCCAGGAACCTACCTGCAATTTATGTCCCTCGTCAAGTAAATCCTTGACCTCCCACCTCTTACCTCCACACCTCCTTGGAGCCTCTACAGGTCAAATCTCAAATGGCAAATTTGGGTCAAACTGTATTGAACTCCAAAGGATGGAGGTTAGGGTAGGGAAGCAAAAACATCTATATCCTCTTTGCATCTTCCCCTATTCTACCTGTCTAAATTCTCCCTTTTCATCAAAATTTTCTTCTTCAATGTAGTTTTCCCTGATTTTCCCAGCTTGTATGTATCTGCTGAAATTTTAATGTTCTAATTTGTATTTTGTTGGGTCTTTGTCTTATATGATTTCCTCAAGGGTAGGAATCATGTCTTAATCAATGCTGTAAAGAGTGCCTTGCTTGGAGTAGAACTTAGTAAAAGTTTATTGAACTGAATATCACACTTTTTTAAGGACTATTTCTAGTATAAAGAATGCAGGGTATAGTGGGGGACTTCTAAGGCTTGATGCAAAGAATAGAGGCAGCTGTAAAGACTCCTCAGCAACTTACAGAGATTAGTTTTTAATTTGACAACCCTTCCTCCCAACCAACAGGCTCACACACATCTTTTGCACCCTCTGAGAGGACCTTGGATGATCTTGGGTAAGCCAGGTTTAAGACCAATTCTCTGGCTCTTCTGTGGACTACAGATCAAAGAGAAGCTCCCAGGTGATTGGTTTAAGGCCATAGAAGGGCCTTTTTGGTATGGGAGGGGCACTCAACAGGGAGAAAGCCTTTTGCTTCGTTCCATACCGAGGAGCCTCACCTGCCCATCTGTCTGTCCAGATAGGCATGTGTCTGCCTGCCAAGTCTTCACCTCCAGATGGGCTCCCTGTCTCTAATTTTTTCCCTTTTAAAATTCCAGAACCATTACGTGTCCTTCAGAAAGAAAGAATTATTTATGCCTATGGCATAAATAAATCCAAGAATCATTTGCAATAACACCTATCACATACCTGCTTGACGGAGAGTAGTCTGAGAATATCAAAAACAAAAACAAAACTCACATAGAAATAAAAAAGAAGTGGATTTGGTGTAGAACACTGATATCATGTCATTGGATTTGGGGGGAAAGAGGAAGAAAAAAGATGAAGGACAATTTCCTGGGACTGATCTAGTTTGGGTGGTTTTCTTTTTGTTGGTGATAGGGGACCTGCCTACGAGCTTTGCACTTAAAAAGAAGAAAGAGGAAAAAAAAAAGAATCTACCTCAGGCTCTCCCTGTGTGGGAGAGTTTAGCAATGGAGTTTAGCCAGTGGGAGTGTTTGGAGGACCACCAGGGTCTGAGACAAAGGTATGCATGCAGAATGCTTTCATGTTGACTTCCTCTGTTCCAGAAACATTGCAGCTGCCAATCAATCTTGTCAGGGTTAATACAGGTTAATACAATTAGCACCCTATGATTGAGAAGGAAACTAGAGACCTGAAAAATGTCTTTGCCTGGTTCAGACTACCTCAATGGACTTCACTTTGTTTCTTAAGATCCTGGGGTGAAAGGTGTTCTAGAAAATGAAAATAAAGGAAAAAAATCAGGAATTTAGACCAAACTGCAAGATGGGGCAGGGATGACCTTGGGCTGAGTCACACATCTCCAGGAATCTATGAAAATCCTTTCCTGGGCAACTTTCCCACAGTCTTTTCATCCCATCCCCAACCTTATCCCCAAACACCACTACTTCCCAAATTCCTAGGGCTAGGTGTGGGGTGAACAGGTAAAAGAAATGCATTTTGATTATTATTATTATTATTTTAGGTTTTTGCAAGGCAGTGGGGTTAAGTGGCTTGCCCAAGGCCACACAGCTAGGTAATTATTAAGTGTCTGAGGTCAAATTTGAACTCAAATACTCCTGACTCCAGGGCTGCACCATCTATCGGTCCCCTTGATTATTTTCAAAAACAAACTGTACCTGAAATTACCATTGCAAAGTATTGCTCTGTAGGGCTTGCTTTATTGAATAGATGAGAACCATTTATAATTAACACATTCACTTTATCCAGATAGTTAGCAATGCATATGCTTTAAAATCTTGTACAAAATAGGCTTAGCAGGGTACTTTCTACTATATTACTATCATTATCAATTGTCTTAACAAGTCTTTTTTTTTTCATGTCTTCTATACACTAAGAAATGTTTGCTGGACTGAATTCAATTGAATAACAAAAATAAATTTCCACCCACTCCTAGTCCCCAGAATCAGGAACTCTGAACTAGTGGGATCAAGTTAATGAAGTTTAAACTGTATTTCCCCTCGTCATGTGAGTTCTCCTTTCTTTTTAGTGGTCTTAGGTTGCTCAGTTTTGGAAGAAATTGATGTGAGCATGAATAAGAACTCCATTGGTTCAGCTCTGAGCTAATCCATCACACAAAACAAATGTATTAAGTTGTAGGGTGACAAATTGAGGATGGTTCATGAGGATTTTGAGACCCTCTCTCCTATCTCATTGTGCAATTCATAGAAAGGTCACCGTTAATCAGACACTGCCGTGGCTGAAGAGGAACAAGGAGGAAACCATCTGACCAAACATGGTGGGCTTCTAACAACAGCCACTGGGCTCCATAACAAAATATCAGGGCTAGGGAACATTAAGAACCTTTAACCTAATCCTCCCCTTAAGACCACTATACAAAAGATGTATCAGAGTAAATATATCAATATTTATTTCTCCTAAGGAAATAGAACAATAGAACTGAGAGTTACTTAGTGATCATCTAGGCCAATACCCTTATTTTACAGAGGAACTTAGGGAAGGGGTGGGAATGGAGAGAAGGGAGTCAACATTTATTAACCTCCTATTATGTGCCAAGTACTTTAAGTGCTTTATAGATATTATCTCATTTGATCCTTACAACAACTTTGTAAGAGAGGAGATAATAATATCATCAGGAAGACAGAAAAGTGAGTTGACCAGGATTTCTTAGCTAGTAAGTATCTGAGACCAGATTTGAACTCAAGTCTGGTCCAGGCTCAGTCTGAAGTGTGCCACTTGGTTACTTAGATGAAGAAAATGGGGTCTAAGATATAAAGTGACTTGTTCATGATTATGCAGCTAATTTATGACAGACTTGGGACTTCCCAGGACGGTGCCCTTTCCCCTACATCATTCTATCTCCCTTTAAACTGAACCTTAGAGCAGTTCTAGAATGCCTGCTCCTTGTGGACCACCCAAATCTTTCTCTATATTTTACATTTGCATGGGCTTGGATATTTTGTGGGAGATTTAGATTCATATCCATTTATATTTACATATTCCTTGTCTGCCAAGATGTTTAAAGAGATGGGCTCATATTAACTTCTTACCTTTCTAATTTACAAGCATGGATTATAGTATTATGAGATCATAGATTTAAAGCTAGAGAGAACCTAAGGGATGATTTAACCCAACCCCCTCATTTAATAGGTGGGGAAACTGAGGCCCAGAGAGGTTAATTAGTTTGCCCAAGGTCAAACAGAAAGTGACTGGAATGATTGGTTAATTTGAATTCTATATAGAAGAATTGTAGTTAGTATAAGGGCAGTTCCCTTGGAGAGGTCTCAAAGGTCCACCACAATTTGACTTTACAATAAATGGTTGATCTTAAAAGCAGAATATCAATGCCCTCACTCTCTTAGAAACAAAACCTGTCCTTATGTTATGTGATTCCAGCCAGGCTTTGTTAATCACTAGGGAGATTGCAACCTTTTAGTGTGAATATGGCCATAAAGATGAGTTGAAGATAAGGAGAAGGAAAGGTGCTTCCTTTGTGTTCCTCACAGAAATCTTCTTGGCTTGGTTGTCACAGATGATGAATTTAAATTGAGGAAAATCCAAATGGATTTGACCTATAAGGTTATTGTGATTTTACTAAAGGTGCTATCTGCTTAGTACCAAACCAACAGACTAATTACTACTTAGACAACACTTTAGGATTTATGAAACACTGTCTTTATAACAACCTTGTGAATTAGGAATGCAAGTAATATTATCTCTCTCCACCACCTTTTTTTCTTTTTCTTTCCTTTTTTTTTTGGGTCTAGACGGGAGATTTAATTACTATTGGGGAACTCTGGTTGTGTAAACTGTCTTCATTTATACAGATTAGCAACTCATTTGTAATTTAGAGGCTTAGAAAGCTGCCTGGGGGCACTGAGAAGTTAGTAGTAGTAGTAATAATAATAATAACTGATATTTGCAAATCATCTTAAGGTTTGCAATGCATTTTGGTCCTTTAATGATTTATAATTATACAAAAGATATATATATATATACATATATATGTATTTTTTAAAACATAGTTAATAACTAAAGGGGTTCATTGCAAAAAGTTGATTTTATAAAAAATATGAATTAGGGCTATTACATTTTTTTATGTCTCAAAATCTGTTTATTGCATTTCATTTACAGTACTGTCCTTAGGTATATGAGCAACAATTGAATTATGATTTTTTTCCCCTGGATATCTTATATCAAATTATAGCCTGGCACATTCTTGGTTTCCCCTAGTGCTTAAGCCACCTGAAGATCTGGTATGTAAAAGTAGAAAGACAACATGCCAATGAAGCCATTAGTTCTATGGGGTTTGATGTTAAACACTGCAGATGGAGTGAGTGGCCTTTGAAAGAAGGGCCTTAGCCTCAACTGGGGTAGGGTTCTCTTAAAGGAATCCCTCATCTGGCTCATTGAAAAAGGATTGTCTGTATGACTTCATAAGGGTACATGTCCTTGTATCCCTCTCTGCTTTGCAATAACAAATTGCCTTGATCATTCCAGGTGCATCATAATTAAGTGAGAGAGTGAACCATTGGAACTCTATCTTGTAAATTTTAAATAATTGGCAGTATTTTGTCTTGGCCTTTTAACATAGCATATGACTTTTTATCATACAAGTTCAGCATAACGCCTATTTGTCTGTTTTTTAAACTGCTTTAAAAGAGAGATCCATTCTTCAACTAGAATTTTGTTTATTCTAAACATGACCAAAGCAAAATAGAAAATTTTATTGCAAATTACTTTTTGGACATGTGCAGTTTAAAATGCTTATTCAGTACATTTGTTTATACTATTTTTGAGCTTTTGGTTACAACTTAATGTGGCTAATTAACAAATCTGCATTATATTGGAATTCATGTTCTTATATATCTCATGGCTTAGGAACATAAAGTATAATTCTTGATCTTTATAGACCTAGTTTTTTCCTAATTATTGCACCTCTATTAAATAACCTTCTCTGTTACAATCTCTGGTTTTTGCTTGCTCAATTTTTTTCCCTTGAGTTTTGTTTCTCTAGCTGTTTATCTCCAAGACCAGCCTCTACAGGACGCCAACCAGCTGTACCAGCCAATTATTCTCTGGACCCTGCCTCAAGTGAAGGCCTTGTTGTGATACATTCATCTCCAAATGAACTCTGAAAGGACCAGGAGAATCTGTCTCCCGAATAATTTTGAGGAGGGAATGATGCAGGAGAAAGTTGAAGAGAATTGTGAACTATAAGAAATAAAATTTGTATAAGATTACAAACAGCCTTTAAGATAAGGCTGTTAAATCTTATTAAATTGGTTGGAGGTTCCCTACTCTTGAGATGTAAATTGACTAGAAGTAGAGAATTATGAATTTAACAGAAACAAAATCTGTAATCTTAAAGGCTGTTAAATCTTGTTAAATTGGTTGGAGGTCTCCCACTCTTGAGATGCAAATTGACTTACCATTGTTTCATTGTTTAATGAAAAATTTGTACCCTGATCTCCTTTTCAACACTCTACCTAATTCCAGGTCCAGTAAGGGGGAAAGGGATTCACCTTTTGCCCTCTGGGTAAAGGACAAGACATAAAAATCTGCTCAGGACCAGTCTTCTTTGACTTGCTGACCTAGTCAGCTCTGCTTGATTGCTCTTTTCTTTACCTACCATTTTCTTTTGTGTTGTAACTTCTTTTAATAAATTTTTATTTTCTTTCCACCCTTGCTTTCCTGGGTCTGAATAAAGATTCCTCATAAGCAGAACAGAACTCAAGTAGTCAGTGGCTACACTTTAAAATTGGAGATATGCACTGCAATTGTAATTACTCAGAGACTTTCAGTCTGACTGGGGACTTTTAAGTTGAAAATGGAGGAGAAAAGTGAGGACTGATCATACTTCTGCAAAGTCAGAGGCCCCATAGTTATAAGAGAGGAAAAAGAGTAGCAATGTAAAGGATAAGAAATTTTCATGAAACAAAATCGAAAAGGGGGCAGCAATAAAACAATTCATCTAAGAAAAGTATGAGTGAACTAGAAATCTGAAAGCTAAGAGATAGTTGAATCTCATAGATATTACTGAAACTAGTTGGAGTATATGACTTTTGACTAAATATGATCATAGAAGGAAATATTTAAAAGGAAAAGATTAGATAAGTGAGGCAGCAGAGTAACATTGCATATATAAAATTGTATTTGGGTATGGGAGGAAGAGGAGAAGGTGATCATGTACCTAAGGACAGTGCTGTAAATGAAATGCAATAAACAGATTTTGAGACATTAAAAAAGTACAATAACCCTAATTCATATTTTTTATAAAATCAACTTTTTGCAATGAACCCATTTAGTTATCAACTATGTTTAAAATAACTAAACATCTCCTTCTGGCTAGGAGGTTGCCCAGTATCTCAGGATCAATCTGTTTCTCTAGCTCAGTAGATGGAATTACTGAAAAGGACCAATAAAAGAGATGGGGTAATAAGCTAGTTGACCAGACCTGGAATCAAGAAGACCTCTGTTCAAATCCAGGCTAAAATAGTTATTAATTATGTGACCCTAGGCAAGTCATTTAATCCTGTTTGCATAAGTTCACCCCTCTGTCAAATGAGCTGGAGAAGGAAATGGTGAACCATTGCAATATCTTTACCAAGAAAACCCCAAAGTGGGGTCATGAAGAGTTGGACATGACTGACATGACTGAACAAAGATAGATAAAGAAATATTAAGCCTTCTCCTGAGCTTTCCCTCTGATATCATTTTCCAATCTAGTTTTTACATACCTTGTATGTACAATCTAGTTTTTACATACCTTGTATGTACATGGTTCATAGAACTGTTCAATTTTTATATAATTTGTTTCTTTTAAATAAAGAAAATTCTTTCAGAATACTAGATTGGAACCACAGGGTCTGAGTTCAAATTCCTGTGTGACTTTTGACAAGTAATTTAATATGACTAGGCTTTAGTTTCCTCATCTATATATAGGAGATCTCAAAAGCTCCTTCAAGTTTTAAATCCTTGATGCTATGATTTAATGTTCTAATGTTCTAACTAAGGGTTACATACTGGGTTCAGAAGGGTCCAGCTTGAACTGGCTGGTGAGAGCTGATTGTTAAATTTTCATGTGATTATTTATACCTTGAAAACAGGAAAGGCTATAAGTCAGGGCTTTGATTTATTAAGAAAGTGATGGAGAAATTTTTAATAAAGCAGATTAACTTAAAATAATGTAGTGTATGAATTTATTTTTTTCTGAAGAGCTGATTGTTAAACATTTCAGTCATCCCTAGTAACATCCCACCAAATCCCAAAACATAGGAAAGCATTGTTATCTGCTTCCTGTTTAAATTCCAGTTTGTGTTTGTTTATTTATTATTCACATCCTCCTCTGAATTTGTGTGCAAACATTAGAAGTCATCAGAATTACTGCCAGAAATTGTCTTTTATGAATTACTGGATACCCTCCCTGCTATTCAATCATCTCAGTACATCTACCACATTGTTGCTTCTCTGAGGAATCTTTTATTTACTCTTCAGATAACTGGACCAGGTTGGAAGATTAAAACTTCAGTCAAATCCTATCACTTTCCTTCAGTCCAGGTCTCTGCTTGGTTCTTAGATATATATCATCTTATTGCTGAAATAAACTTTGGATACCTCAGCAAAAGCTGTTGCAATATCTTAACTATCTCCAAACAGAACCTTTTTATGCCATGAGCCCAGAAGGTTGATTCCAAAAGAAAAGTATCCCTCTCTAAAACAGATCTGCTCATTAGGATCCAGAAACTTGATGGTATCAAGTGGACCAGTTTCTTTCTTATCTGTTGTCTGTTGAAAATAAAATGTATTCATCAAGTTAGGTAATAGTTAATCAATTGTAAAATGGTTCTGTTACAGAATACAAGGACTGTGGGATATAAACTGTCAGGGTACTTTCTATGAGCCTGGAGCCTGTGAAAGGATTGCTATCTTCACATCTCTGTGCTGGCTGAAGAAGGATGCCACTTCAATGAGAGAAACTGTTGACATTAAAATTGTGTTTCATTGGACACTTGGTGTTGGTTCAGGGGTCCTGACCTTGGCAGGCTAACAGACGGCAAAAGGATTAAGATTGTCTCAAAATTGTTGCTGCTCTACTAATAGCAATAAATAATGCTAAGTCATGGTCAAAAGTGATCCTATTTTGGAATGGAGTGAAAGTCATAGGAATACACATAGGAGATCAGAGTATGACATTTTCATATCCAAACCAAATCCAGTCAATCAAAACAATCACTTTATCAATGCAGGCTCCTTCCAAAACATTTCCTTTGAGTCAAGGCTTGGGGTTTACCAATGGGTGATTACTCTTGCTGCCACCTAGATATAAATAACTTTGGGGGGAGATATAACAAGCACCTTGACTTCTGCAGCTGCTATTGCTCTTGCTGCTGACTTCCAAGAGATATCTATGAAACTGAAGAGATTCATAAGGGAGGTGGGGAGGATGTCTCACCTGAGGTCACCCTCTTCAGTGAGCAGGCAGGATGAAAATGTGAACAGTTCTCATAACCATTGCAGCATTAGGATAATTTTGAACCAAGACCATGATTCCCTGGGTCCCCCCACAGTCTAAACCGCTACCATCTTACTCTTTAAATTGACTCCAGCATCCTTTAAATTAAATGCTCATAGCTCCATCTTGGTCAAAGATGAAGAATGGGAAATTTTGACTTTGATCCCAAATGTTACAGTTGTTGAATCTCTACATTCTACATACTACCTATATGGATAAAAGTAATTGAGTTAATGTGTGAAATGTACTTGTCTATGGATGTCAGAGGGTAACAACGATGCCTATCTTCTCATAGCAGACAAAAAGCAAGTACAAACATGGCTTCTTTTTTTTTTTTCAAATTTAATATTACATTCAGCAGGTAATGGGGCTTTGTCAGCCTTCCAAAGGATGTGAACAGTTGCAAGAAGTAGAGAAAAAGAAGTTGGAAGTCAAATGTTCCATATGCTGGAATGGTGCCCCTTTTACTCCTACCATAAGAAAACATTTGTCATGAACTTGTACCTGAATTACTGAATGAAATAGGAAAACATTGATTTAGCATGTACTATATGATAAATATTATAAGTGTTAGGGATAAAAACACAAAACAAGTTGGTCACTGTCTCTAGTAATTAACATTCTAATAGTGAGAGGTAACAACATATAAAAGGGAATTGGACCAAGGAAGTGTATTATGGCCTGAAAGTCAAAGAGAATGAAATGAAGGACAGAAACGAAAAAAAGAAGAGGAAGAAGGAGCAAGCATTTATTAACCACCTACTATGCACAGGAACTTTGCTAAACAGTTTACAAATATTATTTCATTTTATCCTCAAAATAACCCTGGGAGGTAGGCGCTATTATTCCAATTTTACAGTTGAAGAAACTAAGGAAAATGGAGGTTAAGTGATTTTTCTGAGATCATATAGCAGTAATTGTTTGTGGTCAGATTTTAACAAAGGTCTTCCTGACTCTAGGTCCAATCCTCTATCCAATGTACCTCAATAGATGGTAGGTAAAACCAGAGGGAAATCAACTGATGAGCTCTCTCCAAAGGCAATGATCACATTGACTTAATTATAGTTCCCAGAGCAGGAAGTGGAGTCAGGGAGAGCACTACCATTGGGGCAGCAAATTAGAAGACATTAAGATGGAAGATAGAAGCATAGTCAAGTAGTTTGAGAAATATATAGTGGAAATAATGGACAGTATGATTTTGTGCTCATTGACTTACCAGTTAGAACTGGTCTATCCTGGGCAGGAATTTCAAAGATAAGATTAAATGATATCATCCAGGGCATTGTCTCTATTGAGTTGGTAATCCTGAGAGAATAGCAGGGTGAATTGCTCTAAGCAAGATTATTGCAACTTTCACTTTGTGGTATTCCTTTCTTGGACTTTTTCTACATCTAATCTACCTTACTCACAATTGCTTGAATTATCTTCCTCTAATACTGTTTTCATCTTATTACTTCCCTGCTTAACAGTATATCTTTGCTCCCAGTTGACTCAGGCTAAATCAAAATATCCAGCCTTCTTTCCCCTCTTTTTATTGTCTTCTCATACTTTCCAATTCATCTTTTTTTTACTTCAGTCTAGGAAGGGACTGTATTCTTAGGGTAAGATGAATATTCTTTACTTTCTTGCATAAAAGGGATTGATTAGAGGATCAAGAATGATTGATTGGTTCCTAAAACCTAAGACTGCTTCCCAGATGATAGGTCACTGAAATTCACATGGATGGCCTAATTAAATAGTTTTCCCTTTCCCTATGAAAATGAGCTATGAAATGACTTGGTTAAAAATCTTTTTTTTTTTTTTTTGAGAACAGGAAGAGTTCTTTATTCCTCTTTCTATCCCAGGAGCAGGAAATGGTGGCTTAAAGGAAATGAATATGACGTGACTGAGAAGGAAACCTCTAGATCTCCAGTTCTTGATCACCTTCTATCTGTCTATTCCTTTTTCTAAGCCTAGGTCAGAGACTACAGACCCTGAACAAAGACTTTTTGTGGTTAAGTTTATCCTAGATTTGGGAATTCCAAAAATTCCAGAGCTCCCAAGAATTTGAGGATTTAGGAACAGACTTCTTTAAAGTTACAGTTTTTGAAGAAGAGGAAAAATCATCTACTTCCAAGGAGGGATCTCTTTGCAACTGAAGAATTTAAGGACTTAAGAATAATATTTGGGCTAGAAGCCATTTCATGGCATAAA